>NC_091326.1:28226419-28281419 GCF_038502225.1 Cherax quadricarinatus
ATTTGTAACCAAGCCTAAGCATGGCCACTACAACATCAGTCAGTACTTGTAACAAAGCCTACGTCTGGCCACTACAACATCAATCAGTACTTGTAACCAAGACTAAGCCTGGCCACTACAACATCAGTCAGTACTTGTAACCAAGACTAAGCCTGGCCACTACAACATCAGTCAGTACTTGTAACCAAGACTAAGCCTGGCCACTACAACATCAGTCAGTACTTGTAACCAAGACTAAGCCTGGCCACTACAACATCAGTCAGTACTTGTAGCCAAGCCTAAGTCTGGCCAATACAACATCAGTCAGTATTTGTAACCAAGCCTAAGCATGGCCACTACAACATCAGTCAGTACTTGTAACAAAGCCTACGTCTGGCCACTACAACATCAATCAGTACTTGTAACCAAGACTAAGCCTGGCCACTACAACATCAGTCAGTACTTGTAACCAAGCCTAATCCTGGCCACTACAACATCAGTCAGTACTTGTAACCAAGACTAAACCTGGCCACTACAACATCAGTCAGTACTTGTAACCTAGCCTAAGTCTGGCCACTACAACATCAGTCAGTATTTGTAACCAAGACTAAGCCTGGCCACTACAACATCAGTCAGTACTTGTAACCAAGACTAAACCTGGCCACTACAACATCAGTCAGTACTTGTAACCTAGCCTAAGTCTGGCCACTACAACATCAGTCAGTATTTGTAACCAAGACTAAGTCTGGCCACTACAACATCAGTCAGTACTTGTAACCAAACCTAAGCCTCGCCACTACAACAACAGTCAGTACTTGTAACCAAGCCTAAGTCTGGCCACTACAACATCAGTCAATACTTGTAACCAAGCTAAAGCCTGGCCACTACAATATCAGTCAGTACTTGTAACCAAGCATATGTCTGGACTCTACAACATCAGTCAGTACTTGTAACCAAGACTAAGTCTGGCCACTAGAACATCAGTCAGTACTTGTAACCAAGCCTAAGTCTGGCCACTACAACCTCAGTCAGTACTTGAAACCAAGCCTAAGTCTGGCCACTACAGCATCAGTCAGCTCTTGTAACCAAGACTAAGCATGGCCACTACAACATCAGTCAGTACTTGTAACCAAGCCTAAGTCTGGGCACTACATCAGTCAGTACATGTAACGAAGACTAAGTCTGGCCACTACAACATCAGTCAGTACTTGTAACGAAGACTAAGTCTGGCCACTACAACATCAGTCAGTACTTGTAACAAAGACTACGTCCGGCTACTACAACATCAGTCAGTACTTGTAACCGAGCCTAAGTCTGGCTACTACAACATCAGTCAGTACTTGTAACCAAGCCTGAGTCTGGCCACTACAACATCTGATAGTACTTGTAACCAAGCCTATGTCTGGTCACTACAACATCAGTCAGTACTTGCAACCAAGCCTAAGTCAGGCCACTACAACATCAGACAGTACTTGTAACCAAGCCTAAGTCTGGCAACTACAACATCAGTGAGTATTTGTAACCAAGACTAAGTCTGGCCACTACAACATCAGTCAGTACTTGTAACCATGCTTAAGTCTGGCAACTACAACATCAGTGAGTATTTGTAACCAAGGCTAAGTCTGGCCACTACAACATCAGTCAGTACTTGTAACCAAGCTTAAGTCTGGCAACTACAACATCAATCAGTGCTTGTAACCAAGACTAAACCTGGCCGCTACAACATCAGTCAGTACTTGTAAACAAGCCTAAGTCTGGCTACTACAACATCAGTCAGTACTTGTAACCAAGACTAAGCCTGGCCACTACAACATCAGTCAGTACTTGTAACCAAGACTAAGCCTGGCCATTACAACATCAGTCAGTACTTGTAACCAAGCCTAAGTCTGGCCAGTACAACATCAGTCAATACTTGTAACCAAGCTTAAGCCTGGCCACTACATCATCAGTCAGTACTTGTAACCAAGACTAAGCCTGGCCACTACAACATCAGTCAGTACTTGTAACCAAGACTAAGTTTGGACTCTACAACATCAGTCAGTACTTGTAACCAAGCCTAAGTCTGGCCACTACAACATCAGTCAGTACTTGTAACCAAGCCTAAGTGTGGCCACTACAACATCAGTCAGTACTTGTAACTAAGCCTAAGTCTGGCCACTACAACCTCAGTCAGTACTTGAAACCAAGCATAAGTCTGGCCACTACAGCATCAATGAGCGCTTGTAACCAAGACTAAGCCTGGCCACTACAACATCAGTCAGTACTTGTAACCAAGCCTAAATCTGGGCACTACAACATCAGTCAGTACTTGTAACGAAGACTAAGTCTGGCCACTACAACATCAGTCAGTACTTGTAACCAAGCCTAAGTGTAACCAAGCCTAAGTCTGGCCACTACAACATCAGTTACTACTTGTAACCAAGCCTAAGTCTGGCCACTACAACATCAGTCAGTACTTGTATCCAAGCCTGAGTCAGGCCACTACAACATCAGTCAGTACTTGTAACCAAGACTAAGCCTGGCCACTACAACATCAGTCAGTACTTGTAACCAAGCCTAAGCCTGGCCACTACAACATCGGACAGTACTTGTAACCAAGACTAAGCCTGGCCACTACAACATCGGTCAGTATTTGTAACCAAGACTAAGCCTGGTCACTACAACATTAGTCAGTACTTGCAAACAAGCCTAAGTCTGGCCACTACAACATCAGTCAGTACTTGTAAGAAAGACTAAGCTTGGCCACTACAACATCAGTTAATACTTGTAACCAAGACTAAACCTGGCCACTTCAACGTCAGTCGGTACTTGTAACCAAGACTAAGTCTGGCCACTACAACATCAGTCAGTACTTGTAACCAAGCCTAAGCCTGGCCACTACAACATCAGTCAGTACTTGTAACCAAGCTTAAGCCTGGCCACTAAAGCATCAGTCAGTTCTTGTAACCAAGCCTAAGTCTGGCCACTACAACATCAGTCAGTACTTGTAACTAAGCCTAAGTCTGGCGACTACAACATCAGTCAGTAGTTGACCAAGACTAAGCCTGGACACTACAATATCAGTCAGTATTTGTAACCAAGCCTAAGCCTGGCCACTACAACATCAGTCAGTACTTGTAACCTAGCCTAAGTCTGGCCACTACAACATCAGTCAGTATTTATAAACAAGACTAAGCCTGGCCACTACAACATCAGTCAGCACTTGTAACCAAACCTAAGTCTGGCCACCACAACATCAGTCAGTACTTGTAACCATGCCTAAGTCTGGCCACTACAACATCAGTCAGTATTTATAAACAAGACTAAGCCTGGCCACTACAACATCAGTCAGCACTTGTAACCAAACCTAAGTCTGGCCACTACAACATCAGTCAGTACTTGTAACCATGCCTAAGTCTGGCCACTACAACATCAGTCAGCACTTGTAACCAAGCCTAAGCCTGGCCACTACAACATCAGTCAGTACTTGTAACCAAACCTAAGTCTGGCCACTACAACATCAGTCAGTACTTGTAACCAAGCCTATGTCTGGACTCTACAACATCAGTCAGTACTTGTAACCAAGACTAAGTCTGGCCACTACAACATCAGTCATTACTTGTAACTAAGCCTAAGTCTCGCCACTACAACCTCAGTCAGTACTTGAAACCAAGCCTAAGTCTGGCCGCTACAGCATCAGTCAGCGCTTGTAACCAAGACTAAGTCTGGCCACTACAACATCAGTCAGTACTTGTAACCAAGCCTAAGACTGGGCACTTCAACATCAGTCAGTACTTGTAACCAAGACTAAATCTGGCCACTACAAAATCAGTCAGTACTTGTAACAAAGACTACGTCCGGCTACTACAACCTCAGTCAGTACTTGTAACCGAGCCTAAGTCTGGCTACTACAACATCAGTCAGTACTTGTAACCAAGCCTAAGTCTGGCTACTACAACATCTGATAGTACTTGTAATCAAGCCTATGTCTGGCCACTACAACATCAGTCAGTACTTGCAACCAAGCCTAAGTCTGGCAACTACAACATCAGTGAGTATTTGTAACCATGACTAAGTCTGGCCACTACAACATCAGTCAGTACTTGTAACCAAGCTTAAGTCTGGCCACTACAACATCAATCAGTGCTTGTAACCAAGACTAAGCCTGGCCGCTAGAACATCAGTCAGTACTTGTAAACAAGACTAAGCCAGGCCACTACAACATCAGTCAGTACTTGTAACCAAGACTAAGCCTGGCCACTACAACATCAGTCAGTACTTGGAACCAAGCCTAAGTCTGGCCACTACAACATCAGTCAGTACTTGTAACCAAGACTAAGCCTGGCCACTACAACATCAGTCAGTACTTGTAACCAAGACTAAGCCTGGCCACTACAACATCAGTCAGTACTTGTAACCAAGCCTAAGTCTGGCCAGTACAACATCAGTCAATACTTGTAACCAAGCTAAAGCCTGGCCACTACATCATCAGTCAGTACTTGTAACCAAGACTAAGCCTGGCCACTACAACATCAGTCAGTACTTGTAACCAAGACTAAGTCTGGACTCTACAACATCATTCAGTACTTGTAACCAAGCCTAAGTCTGGCCACTACAACATCAGTCAGTACTTGTAACCAAGCCTAAGTGTGGCCACTACAACATCAGTCAGTACTTGTAACTTAGCCTAAGTCTGGCCACTACAACCTCAGTCAGTACTTGAAACCAAGCATAAGTCTGGCCACTACAGCATCAATGAGCGCTTGTAACCAAGACTAAGCCTGGCCACTACAACATCAGTCAGTACTTGTAACCAAGCCTAAATCTGGGCAGTACAACATCAGTCAGTACTTGTAACAAAGACTAAATCTGGCTTCTACAACATCAGTCAGTACTTGTAACGAAGACTAAGTCTGGCCACTACAACATCAGTCAGTACTTGTAACCAAGCCTAAGTCTGGCCACTACAACATCAGTTACTACTTGTAACCAAGCCTAAGTCTGGCCACTACAACATCAGTCAGTACTTGTATCCAAGCCTGAGTCAGGCCACTACGACATCAGTCAGTACTTGTAACCAAGACTAAGCCTGGCCACTACAACATCAGTCAGTACTTGTAACCAAGCCTAAGACTGGCCACTACAACATCGGACAGTACTTGTAACCAAGACTAAGCCTGGCCAATACAACATCGGTCAGTATTTGTAACCAAGACTAAGCCTGGCCACTACAACATTAGTCAGTACTTGCAAACAAGCCTAAGTCTGGCCACTACAACATCAGTCAGTACTTGTAAGAAAGACTAAGCTTGGCCACTACAACATCAGTCAATACTTGTAACCAAGACTAAACCTGGCCACTTCAACGTCAGTCAGTACTTGTAACCAAGACTAAGTCTGGCCACTACAACATCAGTCAGTACTTGAAAGAAAGACTAAGTTTGGCCACTACAACATCAGTCAGTACTTGTAACCAAGGCTAAGCCTGGCCACTACAACATCAGTCAGTACTTGTAACCAAGACTAAGTCTGGCCACTAGAACATCAGTCAGTACTTGTAACCAAAACTAAGTCTGGCCACTACAACATCAGTCAGTACTTGTAACGATGACTAATTCTGGCCACTACAACATCAGTCAGCACTTGTAACCAAGCCTAAGTCTGTCCACTACAACATCAGCCAGTACTTGTAACCAAGCCTAAGTGTGGCCACTGCAACATCAGTCAGTACTTGTAGCTAAGCCTAAGTCTGGCCAGTACAACCTCAGTCAGTACTTGAAACCAAGCCTAAGTCTGGCCACTACAGCATTAGTCAGCGCTTGTAACCAAGACTAAACCTGGTCACTACAACATTAGTCAGTACTTGTAACCAAGCCTAAGTCTGGGCACTACAACATCAGTCAGTACTTGTAACCAAGACTAAGCCTGGCCACTACAACATCAGTCAGTACTTGTAACCAAGACTAAGCCTGGCCACTACAACATCAGTCAGTACTTGTAACCAAGCCTAAGTCTGGCCAGTACAACATCAGTCAATACTTGTAACCAAGCTAAAGCCTGGCCACTACATCACCAGTCAGTACTTGTAACCAAGACTAAGCCAGGCCACTACAACATCAGTCAGTACTTGTAACCAAGACTAAGTCTGGACTCTACAACATTATTCAGTACTTGTAACCAAGCCTAAGTCTGGCCACTACAACATCAGTCAGTACTTGTAACCAAGCCTAAGTGTGGCCACTACAACATCAGTCAGTACTTGTAACTAAGCCTAAGTCTGGCCACTACAACCTCAGTCAGTACTTGAAACCAAGCATAAGTCTGGCCACTACAGCATCAATGAGCGCTTGTAACCAAGACTAAGCCTGGCCACTACAACATCAGTCAGTACTTGTAACCAAGCCTAAATCTGGGCACTACAACATCAGTCAGTACTTGTAACGAAGACTAAGTCTGGCCACTACAACATCAGTCAGTACTTGTAACCAAGCCTAAGTCTGGCCACTACAACATCAGTTACTACTTGTAACCAAGCCTAAGTCTGGCCACTACAACATCAGTCATTACTTGTATCCAAGCCTGAGGCAGGCCACTACGACATCAGTCAGTACTTGTAACCAAGACTAAGCCTGGCCACTACAACATCAGTCAGTACTTGTAACCAAGCCTAAGACTGGCCACTACAACATCGGACAGTACTTGTAACCAAGACTAAGCCTGGCCACTACAACATCGGTCAGTATTTGTAACCAAGACTAAGCCTGGCCACTACAACATTAGTCAGTACTTGCAAACAAGCCTAAGTCTGGCCACTACAACATCAGTCAGTACTTGTAAGAAAGACTAAACTTGGCCACTACAACATCAGTCAGTACTTGTAACCAAGACTAAACCTGGCCACTTCAACGTCAGTCAGTACTTGTAACCAAGACTAAGTCTGGCCACTACAACATCAGTCAGTACTTGAAAGAAAGACTAAGTCTGGCCACTACAACATCAGTCAGTACTTGTAACCAAGGCTAAGCCTGGCCACTACAACATCAGTCAGTACTTGTAACCAAAACTAAGTCTGGCCACTACAACTTCAGTCAGTACTTGTAACGAAGACTAATTCTGGCCACTACAACATCAGTCAGCACTTGTAACCAAGCCTAAGTCTGTCCACTACAACATCAGCCAGTACTTGTAACCAAGCCTAAGTGTGGCCACTGCAACATCAGTCAGTACTTGTAACTAAGCCTAAGTCTGGCCAGTACAACCTCAGTCAGTACTTGAAACCAAGCCTAAGTCTGGCCACTACAGCATCAGTCAGCGCTTGTAACCAAGACTAAACCTGGTCACTACAACATTAGTCAGTACTTGTTACCAAGCCTAAGTCTGGGCACTACAACATCAGTCAGTATTTGTAACGAAGACTAAGTCTGGCCACTACAACATCAGTCAGTACTTGTAACCAAGACTAAATCTGGCCACTACAAAATCAGTCAGTACTTGTAACCAAGACTAAGTCTGGCTACTACAACATCAGTCAATGCTTGTAACCAAGCCTAAGTCTGGCCACTTCAACAGCAGTCAGTACTTGTAACCAAGCCTAAGTCTGGCCACTACAACATCAGTCAGTACTTGTAACCAAGCCTAAGCCTGGCCACTACATCATCACTCAGTACTTGTAACCAAGACTAAGCCTGGCCATTACAACATAAATCAGTAGTTGTAACCAAGCCTAAGCCTGGCCACTACAACATCAGTGAGTACTTTTAACAAAGCCAGAACCTGGCCACTACAACATCAGTCAGTACTTGTAACCAAGACTAAGCCTGGCCACTACAACATCAGTCAGTACTTGTAACCAAGCCTAAGTCTGGCCACTACAACATCAGTCAGTACTTGTAACCAAGACTATGCCTGGCCACTACAAAATCAGTCAGTACTTGTAACCAAGCCTAAGCCTGGCCACTACAACATCAGTCAGTACTTGTAACCAAGACAAAGCCTGGCCACTACAACGTCAGTCAGTACTTGTAACCAAGCCTAAGTCTGGCCACTACAACATCAGTCAGTACTTGTAACCAAGCCTTCCTAACTTCCTAACAAATCGAACACAAAGAGTAGTGGTCAACAGAGTTAAATCGGAGGCTGCCATAGTGAAGAGCTCTGTTCCACAAGGCACAGTACTCGCCCCCATCTTATTCCTTATCCTTATATCAGACATAAACAGAGATATACACCACAGCACCGTATCATCCTTTGCGGATGATACTAGGATCTGCATGAGGCTGTCATCTGCTGAGGACGCGGTTAACCTCCAAGAAGATATAAACAAAGTTTTCCAGTGGGCAACGGTAAACAATATGATGTTCAATGAGGACAAATTCCAACTACTCCGTTATGGAAAACTGGAGGAGATAATAACTAGAACAGAGTATACTACTGACTCCGGCCATACAATAGAGCGGAAAAATAATGTAAGGGACCTGGGAGTAGTAATGTCTGAGGATCTCACTTTCAAGGATCACAACAGTGTCACGATCGCACGTGCAAAGAAAATGATAGGATGGATAATGAGAACTTTCAAAACGAGAGATGCCAAGCCCATGATGATCCTTTTCAAATCACTTGTTCTCTCTAGGCTGGAATACTGCTGTACATTAACATCTCCATACAAAGCAGGTGAAATCGCAGATCTAGAGAGTGTACAGAGATCCTTTACTGCACGTATAAGTTCTGTCAAGCACCTTAACTACTGGGAACGCTTGAAAGCACTTGACTTGTACTCGTTGGAACGCAGGAGGGAGAGATATATCATAATCTACACTTGGAAAATCTTGGAAGGAATGGTCCCAAATCTGCACACAGAAATCACTCCCTACGAAAGTAAAAGACTGGGCAGGCGATGCAAAATGCCGCCAATAAAAAGTAGGGGCGCCATTGGTACACTAAGAGAAAACACCATAAGTGTCCGGGGCCCAAAACTGTTCAACAGCCTCCCATCAAGCATTAGGGGAATTGCCAATAAACCCCTGGCTGCCTTCAAGAGAGAGCTGGACAGATACCTAAAGTCAGTGCCGGATCAGCCGGGCTGTGGCTCGTACGACGGACTGCGTGCGGCCAGCAGTAACAGCCTAGTTGATCAGGCCCTGATCCATCGGGAGGCCTGGTCGTGGACCGGGCCGCGGGGGCGTTGATCCCCGGAATAACCTCCAGGTAACCTCCAGGTAAGCCTAAGTCTGGCCACTACTGGGCACTACAACATCAGTCAGTACTTGTAACCAAGACTAAATCTGGCCACTTCAAAATCAGTCAGTACTTGTAACCAAGACTAAGTCCGGCTACTACAACATCAGTCAGTTCTTGTAACCAAGCCTATGTCTGGCCACTACAACATCTGTCAGTACTTGTAACCAAGCCTAAGTCTGGCCACTACAAAATCAGTCAGTACTTGTAACCAAGGAGGCCTGGTCACAGACCGGGCCGCGGGGGCGTTGACCCCCGAAACTCTCTCCAGGTAAACTCCAGGTAAGCCTAAGTCCGGCTACTACAACATCAGTCAGTTCTTGTAACCAAGCCTAAGTCTGGCCACTACAACATCTGTCAGTACTTGTAACCAAGCCTAAGTCTGGCCACTACAACATCTGTCAGTACTTGTAACCAAGCCTAAGCCTGGCCACTACAACATCTGTCAGTACTTGTAACCAAGCCTAAGTCTGGCCACTACAACATCAGTCAGTACTTGTAACCAATCCTAAGTCAGGCCACTACAACATCAGCCTGGCCACTTTGCCATTACTGACTCATTGCCTGATTGAGAACCCTGCCATTACTGACTGATTGAGAACCATGCATTTCTTACTGATTGATTCAGAACCCTGCCATTACTGTCTGACTGATTGAGAACTCTGCCATTACTGGCTGACTGAGAACCCTGCCATTACTGACGGACTGATTGAGAACCCTGCCATTACTGACGGACTGATTGAGAACCCTGCCATTATCCTGCCGTTACTGTTTGACTGATTGAGAACATTGAAATTACTGACTGACTGATTGAGAACCCTACCATTACAGACTGACTGATTGAAAACCCTGCCATTACTGACTGACTGGTTGAGAACCCTTCCATTACAGACTGACTGATTGAGAACCCTGCCATTACTGACTGAGTGATTGAGAACCCTGCCATTACCCTATCACTACTGACTGACTGATTGAGAACCCTGCCATTAGTGACTGACTGATTGAGAACCATGCCATTACTGACTGACTGTTTGAGAACCTTGCTATTACTGACTGACTGATTGAGAACCATGCCATTACTGACTAAATGATTGAGAACCATGCCATTACTGACTAAATGATTGAGAACCTTGCCGTTACTGACTATTTGATTGAGTACTCTGCTATGACTGACTGACTGATTGAGAAGCCTGCCATTACTGAATGACTGATTGAGAACACTGCCATTACTGACTGATTGAGAAGCCTGCCATTACTGAATGACTGATTGAGAACACTGCCATTACAGACTGACTGATTGAGAAACCTGCCAATACTGACTGACTGATTGAGAACTCTGCCATTACTGACGGATTGAGAACCCTACCATTACTTACTGACTGAGAACCATGCCATTACTGACTGACTGATTGAGAACTCTGCCATTACTGACTGATTGAAAAACATGCCATTACTGACTGACTGACTGAAAAACATGCCATTACTGAATGACTGATTTATAGCCCTGCCATTGCTGACTGATTGAGAACCTTGATATTACTGACTGATTGATTGAGAACCCTGCCATTACTGACTGACTGATTGTGAACTCTGCTATTACTGATTGACTGATTGAGAACTCTGCCATTACTGACTGACTGATTGAGAACCCTGCCATTACTGACTGACTGATTGTGAACTCTGCTATTACTGACTGACTGATTGAAAACTCTGCCATTACTGACTGACTGATTGAGAATTCTGCCATTACTGACTGAATGAGAACCCTGCCATTACTGACTGACTGAGAACCATGCCATTACAGACTGACTGACTGAGAACTCTGCCGTTACTGACTGACTGATTGAGAACGCTGCCATTTCAGACTGACTGATTGAGAACCCTGCCATTACTGACTGACTGATTGAGAACCCTCCCATTACTGACTGACTGATTGAGAAGCCTGCCATTACTGACTGACTGGTTTAGAACCCTGCCATTGCAGACTGACTGATTGAGAACCCTGCCATTTCTGACTGACTGATTGAGAACCATGCTATTACTGACTGACTAATTGAGAACTCTGCCATTACTGACTGATTGAGAACCCTGCCATTAGTGACTGACTGATTGAGAACCATGCCTGGTTTATTTGCAGACTGACTGATTGAGAACCCTGCCATTAGTGACTGACTGATTGAGAACCATGCCATTACTGACTGTTTGAGAACTTTGCTATTACTGACTGACTGATTGAGAACCATGCCTTTACTGACTAAATGATTGAGAACCCTGCCGTTACTGACTATTTGATTGAGTACTCTGCTATGACTGACTGACTGATTGAGAAGCCTGCCATTAATGAATGACTGATTGAGAACACTGCCATTACAGACTGTCTGATTGAGAACTCTGCCATTACTGACGGATTAAGAACCCTACCATTACTTACTGACTGAGAACCATGCCATTACTGACTGACTGATTGAGAACTCTGCCATTACTGACTGATTGAAAAACATGCTATTACTGACTGACTGATTGAAAAGCATGCCATTACTGACTGACTGATTTAGAGCCCTGCCATTACTGACTGATTTAGAGCCCTGCCATTACTGACTGATTTAGAGCCCTGCCATTACTGACTGATTGAGAACCTTGATATTACTGACTGATTGATTGAGAGGTCTGCCATTACTGACTGACTGATTGAGAACCCTGCCATTACTGACTGACTGATTGTGAACTCTGCTATTACTGATTGACTGATTGAGAACTCTGCCATTACTGACTGACTGATTGAGAACCCTGCCTCTACTGACTGACTGATTGAGAACCCTGACATTACAGACTGTCTGACTGATAACCCTCCCACTACTGACTGACTGAGACCCCTGCCAATACAGACTGACTGATTGAGAACCCTGCCATTACTGACTGATGGTTGAGAACTCTGTCATTACTGACTGACTGATTGAGAATTTTGCCATTACTGACTGAATGAGAACTCTGCCATTACTGACTGATTGATTGAGAACTCTGGCATTACTGACTGACTGATGGAGAACCCTGCCATTACTGACTGACTGTTGGAGAACTCTGCCATTACTGCCTGACTGATTGAGAACCCTGCCATTACTGACTGACTGAGAACTCTGCTGTTAATGACTGATTGAGAACCCTGCCATTACTGACTGATTGATTGAGAACCCTGCCGTTACTGACTGATTGAGAACCCTGCCATTACTGACTGACGGATTGAGAACTCTGCCATTACTGACTGATTCAGAACATTGGCATTACTGACTGATTGATTGAGAACCCTGCCAGTACTGACTGATGGAGAAGCCTACCATGACTGACTGACTGATTGGGAAACATGCCATTACTGACTAACTGATTGAGAACTCAGCCATTACTGACTGATTGAGATCCCTGTCATTACTGACTGACTGATTGAGAAACATGCCATTACTGACTGACTGATTGAGAGCCCTGCCATTACTGACTGATTGAGAACCTTGATATTACTGACTGATTGATTGAGAACCCTGGCATTACTGACTGACTGATTGAGAACCCTACCATTACTGATTGACTGATTGAGAACCCTGCCACTGCTGACTGTGTTGAGAAATGGGATTATCGACTAAGATATTATTTATAAATTTAAATATAGGGAACACTTAGCTGATAAAAGACAGCAAATCGTCTACACAGCCGCCCCTGCAGACGAGGTCTTGAATTGTTGTCATGATCATCTCTCAACGAGCTGGAATAGATCTTATTATGTAAACAATAATTTACCCCTAGGGGGTGTTATGTCAGCATATTTCATTCACTGATGTCTGACAAACTTACTTGTGTGGACTCAAAAGTCCGCACCTAACTGCCGACTATAGGTTGATTACAAACTCCTTGCGACTCAAGAACTGCGTGAGCTATGGTGTTCTTCACACCTTCGACAGATATCGGTGACTTGATAGAAGCTGAAGTGTTCTTGGATGTCCACGTCTTCCATAGTCTAGGAATACGCACACTGGTACACTATGTTCCACAAGATTTATCTTCATTGTTCACAATCTTATCACTAAAGAAGCTGATCACACTTCTCTTAAGTGTTTATTGTGTTTTATGAGACACTTTGTTCACACTAACGCACAGATCGTTCTTTGTTGGTTATCCTGGCGTCAGTGTCACTCTCAGTAGAGTCAAAAGTAATCTGAAGACGCCACAGCGCCCCATGCCGTCACTCCCCTAGCACAAAGAAAAAGCTGACCTAGTACTTTTGCTTCCTTGCCACTTCCTCGATGAAGCAAAGCAGAATGTTTGATTCTTGCTGTCTTAAGCATAGACAACAATGTCCACTATCTTTACTATGGTAATAAAGTGGGAGTAGGATTTTTCTTAATTGTTACTGACTGATTGATTGAGTACTCTGCTATGACTGACTTACTGATTGAGAACTCTGCCATTACTGACTGATTGAGAAGCCTGCCATTACTGAATGACTGATTGAGAACACTGCCATTACAGACTGACTGATTGAGAAACCTGCCAATACTGACTGACTGATTGAGAACTCTGCCATTACTGACTGATTGAGAACCCTACCATTACTTACTGACTGAGAACCATGCCATTACTGACTGACTGATTGAGAACTCTGCCATTACTGACTGATTGAGAACAATGCCATTACTGACTGACTGATTGAGAACTCTGCCATTACTGACTGATTGAAAACCCTGCCATTACTGACTGACTGATTGAAAAACATGCCATTACTGACCGACTGATTGAAAAGATGCCATTACTGACTGACTGATTGATAACCCTCCCATTACTGACTGACTGATTGAGAACCTTGATATTACTGACTGATTGATTGAGAACCCTGCCATTACTGACTGACTGATTGTGAACTCTGCTATTACTGATTGACTGATTGAGAACTCTGCCATTACTGACTGACTGATTGAGAACCCTGCCACTACTGACTGACTGATTGAGAACCCTGCCATTACTGACTGACTGATTTAGAACCATGCCATTACTGACTAAATGATTGAGAATACTGCCATTACTGACTGACTGATTTTGAAACCTGCCATTACTGAATGACTGATTGAGATCTATGCCATTACTAACCGATTTAGAACCCTGCCATTGCTGATTGACTGGTTGAGAATTTTGCCATTACTGATTAATTGAGAACCCTGTCATTACTGACTGACTGATTGAAAACCCTTCCATTACTGAGTGACTGATTGGGAACCCTGCCATTACAGACTGACTAATTGAGAACCCTGCCATTACTGACTGACTGATTGAGAACCCTGCCATTACAGACTGACTGTTTGGGAACACTGCCATTACTGACTGTTTGAGAACCATGCTATTACCCTGCCATTACTGACTGACTGATTGAGAACCCTGCCATTACTGTCTTACTTATTGAGAACCATGCTCTTACTGACTGATTGAGAACCTTGCCATTGCTGACTGATTGAGAACCCTGCCATTACTGACTGACTGATTGAGAACTTTGCCATTACTGACTCATTGAGAGTGTTGCCATTACTGACTGATTGATTGAGAACTCTACCATTACTGACTGACTGATTGAGAACTCTGCCATGACTGACTGACTGAGAAACATGCCATTACTTACTAACTGATTGAGAACTCTGCCATTACTGACTGATTGAGATCCCTGTCATTACTGACTGACTGATTGAGAAACATGCCATTACTGACTGACTGATTGAGAGCCCTGCCATTACTGACTGATTGAGAACCTTGATATTACTGTCTGACTGATTGAGAAACCTGCCATTACTGACTGACTGATTGAGAACCCTACCATTACTGATTGACTGATTGAGAACCCTGCCACTGCTGACTGTGTTGAGAAATGGGATTATCAACTAAGATATTATTTATAAATTTAAATATAGGGAACACTTAGCTGATAAAAGACAGCAAATCGTCTACACAGCCGCCCCTGCAGACGAGGTCTTGAATTGTTGTCATGATCATCTCTCAACGAGCTGGAATAGATCTTATTATGTAAACAATAATTTACCCCTAGGGGGTGTTATGTCAGCATATTTCATTCACTGATGTCTGACAAACTTACTTGTGTGGACTCAAAAGTCCGCACCTAACTGCCGACTATAGGTTGATTACAAACTCCTTGCGACTCAAGAACTGCGTGAGCTATGGTGTTCTCAACACCTTCGACAGATATCGGTGACTTGATAGAAGCTGAAGTGTTCTTGGATGTCCACGTCTTCCATAGTCTAGGAATACGCACACTGGTACACTATGTTCCACAAGATTTATCTTCATTGTTCACAATCTTATCACTAAAGAAGCTGATCACACTTCTCTTAAGTGTTTATTGTGTTTCATGAGACACTTTGTTCACACTAACGCACAGATCGTTCTTTGTTGGTTATCCTGGCGTCAGTGTCACTCTCAGTAGAGTCAAAAGTAATCTGAAGACGCCACAGCACACAGACTGACTGATTGAGAACCCTGCCAATACAGACCGACTGATTGAGAACCCTGCCATTAATGACTGACTGATTGAGAACTCTGCCATTGCTGATTGACTGATTGAGAACCCTGCCATTACAGACTGACTGATTGAGAACCCTGCCATTACTGACTGACTGATTGAGAACCCTGCCATTACAGACTGACTGATTGACAACATTGCAATTACTGACTGACAGATTAAGAACTCTGCCATTACCCTGCCATTACTGACTGATTGAGAACCATGCCATTACTGAGTAAATGATTGAGAACTCTGCTATTACTGACTGTATGATTGAGAACTCTGCCATTACTGACTGATTGAGAACCCTGCCATTACTGACTGCTTGATTGAGAACTCTGCCATTACTGACTGATTGAAAACCCTTCCATAACTGACTGATTGATTGAGTACCCTTCCATTACTGACTGACTGTTTGAGAACTTTGTCATTTCTGAATCACTGAGAACCCTGCCATTACTGACTGATTGATTGAGAACTCTGCCATTACTGACTGACTGATTGAGAACTCTGCCAATACTGACTGTTTGAGAACCCTCCCATTACTGACTGACCGATTGAAAACCATGCCAATGCAGACTGACTGATTGAGAACTCTGCCATTACTGATTGACTGATTGATAACCCTGCCATTACAGACTGACTGATTTAGAACCCTGCCATTACTAACTGACTGATTGAGATCCCTGCCATTATAAACTGAGTGAATGAGAAAACTGCCAATTAATGACTGAGTAATTGAGAACCCTGTCATTATCCTGCCATTACTTGCAGAGTGATTGAGAACTCTTCCATTACTGACTGATTGAGAACCCTGCCATTACTGAATGACTGATTGAGAACTGTGCCATTACTAACTGATTGAGAACCCTGCTATTACTGACTGAGTGAGAATTCTGCCATTACAGATTGGCTAATTGAGAACCCTCCCATTACTGACTGACTGATTGAGAACCCTGCCATTGCAGACTGACTGTTTGGGAACCCTGCCATTACTGACTGTTTGAGAACCCTGCCATTACTGAATGACTGATTGAGAACCCTGCCATTACTGACTTACTGATTGAGAACTTTGCCATTACTGACTGATTGAGAACCCTGCAATTACTGATTGATTGATAGAGAACCTTGCCATTAGTGAGTGACTGAGTGAGAACTCTGCCATTACTGACTGACTGATTGAGATCCCTGCAATTACTGACTCATTGACTAAGATCTCTGCCATTACTGACTGACTGATTGAGAACTCTGCCATTACTGACTGATTGAGAACCCTGTCATTGCTGACTGACTGATTGAGAACCCTGCAATTAATGACTGACTGATTGAGAACCCCGAAATTACTGACTGACTGGTTGAGAACCCTTCCATTACAGACTGATTAAGAACCCTGCCATTACCGACTGATTGAGAACTCTGCCATTACTGACTGACTGATTGAGAACTCTGCCATTACTGACTGATTGAGAACCTTGCCATTACTGACTGAATGATTGAGAACCATGCCATTACTGACTGACTGATTGAGAACCCTGCCGTTACTGGTTGACTGACTGAGAACTCTGCCATCACTGGCTGACTGATTGAGAACCCTGAAATTACAAACTGATTGAGAGCCGTGCCATTACTGACTGACTGATTGAGAACCATCCCATTACTGATTAACTGATTGAGAACTCTGCGATTACTGACTGACTGATTGAGAACCCTGCCTTTACTTACTGACTGATTGAGAACCCTGCCATTAGAGACTGACTGATTGAGAAACCTGCCTTTACTGACTGACTGATTGAGAAGTCTTCCATTACTGACTGATTGAGAACCCTGCCATTACTGACTGACTGATTGAGAACGATGCCATTACTGTCTGACTGATTGAGAACTCTGCCATTACTGACTGATTGAGAACCTTGCAATTACTGACTGACTGATTGAGAACTCTGCCATTACTGACTGATTGAGAACCCTGTCATTACTGGTTGAGTGACTTAGAACTCTGCCATCACTGACTGACTGATTGAGAACCCTGCCATTACTGACTGATTGAGAACCCTGTCATTACTGACTGACTGATTGAGAACCTTGCAATTACTGACTGACTGATTGAGAACCATGCCATTAATGACTGACTGATTGAGAACCTTGCCATTACTGGTTGAGTGACTTAGAACTCTGCCATCACTGACTGACTGAGAGAGAACCCTGCCATTACTGACTGATTGATTGAGAACTCTGCCATTACTCACTGACTGATTGAGAACCCTTCCATTACTGAATGACTGATTGAGAACCATGCCATTACGGAGTGACTGATTGAGAAACATGTCATTACTGACTGACTGATTGAGAGCCCTGACATTACTGACTGATTAAGAACCTTGATATTACTCACTGATTGATTGAGAACCCTGGCATTACTGATTGACTGATTGAGAACCCTGTCATTACAGACTGACTGATTGAGATTCCAGCCACTACCGACTGACGGATTGAGAACCCTACCAATGCAGACTGATTGAGAACCCTGCCATTACTGGCTGACTGGTTGAGAACTCTACCATTACTGATTGACTGATTGAGAACCCTGCCATTGCAGACTTACTGATTGAGAACCCTGCCATTACAGGCTGACTGATTGAAAACCCTGCCATTACTGACTGACAGATTGAGAACCCTGTTATTACCCTGCCATTAATGACTGACTGATTGAGAACCATGCCATTACTGACTAAATGATTGAGAACCCTGCCATTACTGACTGACTGATTGAGAACCCTGCCATTACTGACTGATTGAGAAGCCTGCCATTACTGACTGACTGATTGAGAACTCTGCCATTACTGACTGATTGAAAACCCTGCCTTTACTGACTGCTTGATTGAGAACTCTGCCATTACTGACTGACTGATTGAGATCCCTGCCATTACTGACTGACTGATTGAGAACTCTGCCATTACCGAATGACTGATTGAGAACCCTGCCATTACAGGCTGACTGATTGACAACCCTGCCATTACTGACTGACAGATTGAGAACCCTGTTATTACCCTGCCATTACTGACTGACTGATTGAGAACTCTGCCATTACTGACTGATTGAAAACCCTGCCATTACTGACTGCTTGATTGAGAACTCTGCCATTACTGACTGACTGATTGAGAACCCTGATATTACTGACTGACTTATTGAGAACCCTGATATTACTGACTGACTTATTGAGAACCCTGCCATTGCTGACTGTCCGATTGAGAACTCTGCCATTACTGACTGACTGATTGAAAACCCTGCCATTACTGACTGACTGTATTGAGAACCCTTCCATTACTGACTGTTTGAGGACTCTGCCATTACTGACTGACTGATTGAGAACAATGCCATTACTGACTGACTGATTGAGAACCCTGCCGTTACTGACTGAGAATCTTGCCATTACTTACAAACTGACATCGAACCCTGGTTTAACTGACTGACTGACTGAGAACTCTGACATTACTGACTGACTGACTGAAAGCACTGACATTACTGACTGACTGAGAACTTTAACATTACTTAATGACTGCGAACTCTGACATTATTAACTGACTGACTGAGAACCCTAACATTACTGACTGACTGAGTGAGAACTCTGACATTACTGACTGACTGACTGAGAACTCTGACATTATTAACTGACTGACTGATAACTCTGACATTACTGACTGACTGAGAACTTTAACATTACTTAATGACTGAGAACTCTGACATTATTAACTGACTGACTGAGAACCCTGCCATTACAGACTGACTGACTGAGATCCCTGACATTACTGACTGACTGACTGAGAACTCTGACATTACTGACTGACTGACTGCGAACTCTGACATTACTGACTGACTGACTGAGAACTCTGACATTACTGACTGACTGACTGCGAACTCTGACATTACTGACTGACTGACTGAGAACTCTGACATTACTGACTGACTGACTGAGAACTCTGACATTACTGACTGACTGACTGAGAACTCTGACATTACTGACTGACTGACTGATAACTCTGACATTACTGACTGACTGACTGAGAACTCTGACATTACTGACTGACTGACTGAGAACTCTGACATTACTGACTGACTGACTGAGAACTCTGACATTACTGACTGACTGACTGCGAACTCTGACATTACTGACTGACAGCAGAATGTGTTCTACTCACCTCCTCTATAAACATGTAATTCAGAAATTTTGTGAGTCGGAAGCTGCTGGAGAGTGTGCACACACATGCTGGAGAGTGTGCACACACATGCTGGAGCGTGTGCACACACATGCTGGAGAGTGTGCACACACATGCTGGAGAGTGTGCACACACATGTTGGAGAGTGTGCACACACATGCTGGAGAGTGTGCACACACATGCTGGAGAGTGTGCACACACATGCTGGAGCGTGTGCACACACATGCTGGAGAGTGTGCACACACATGCTGGAGAGTGTGCACACACATGCTGGAGAGTGTGCACACACATGTTGGAGAGTGTGCACACACATGCTGGAGAGTGTGCACACACATGCTGGAGAGTGTGCACACACATGCTGGAGAGTGTGCACACACATGCTGGAGAGTGTGCACACACATGCTGGAGAGTGTGCACACACATGCTGGAGAGTGTGCACACACATGCTGGAGAGTGTGCCCACACATGCTGGAGAGTGTGCACACACATGCTGGAGAGTGTGCACACACATGCTGGAGAGTGTGCACACACATGCTGGAGAGTGTGCACACACATGCTGGAGAGTGTGCACACACATGCTGGAGAGTGTGCCCACACATGCTGGAGAGTGTGCACACACATGCTGGAGAGTGTGCACACACATGCTGGAGAGTGTGCACACACATGCTGGAGAGTGTGCACACACATGCTGGAGAGTGTGCACACACATGCTGGAGAGTGTGCACACACATGCTGGAGAGTGTGCACACACATGCTGGAGAGTGTGCACACACATGCTGGAGAGTGTGCACACACATGCTGGAGAGTGTGCCCACACATGCTGGAGAGTGTGCACACACATGCTGGAGAGTGTGCACACACATGCTGGAGAGTGTGCACACACATGCTGGAGAGTGTGCACACACATGCTGGAGAGTGTGCACACACATGCTGGAGAGTGTGCACACACATGCTGGAGAGTGTGCACACACATGCTGGAGAGTGTGCACACACATGCTGGAGAGTGTGCACACACATGCTGGTGAGTGTGTGCTCTCACACGCTGGAGAGTGTGCACACACATGCTGGAGAGTGTGCACACACATGCTGGAGAGTGTGCACACACATGCTGGAGAGTGTGCACACACATGCTGGAGAGTGTGCACACACATGCTGGAGAGTGTGCACACACATGCTGGAGAGTGTGCACACACATGCTGGAGAGTGTGCACACACATGCTGGAGAGTGTGCACACACATGCTGGAGAGTGTGCACACACATGCTGGAGAGTGTGCACACACATGCTGGAGAGTGTGCACACACATGCTGGAGAGTGTGCACACACATGCTGGAGAGTGTGCACACACATGCTGGAGAGTGTGCACACACATGCTGGAGAGTGTGCACACACATGCTGGAGAGTGTGCACACACATGCTGGAGAGTGTGCACACACATGCTGGAGAGTGTGCACACACATGCTGGAGAGTGTGCACACACATGCTGGAGAGTGTGCACACACATGCTGGAGAGTGTGCACACACATGCTGGAGAGTGTGCACACACATGCTGGAGAGTGTGCACACACATGTGTGCACACACATGCTGGAGAGTGTGCACACACATGCTGGAGAGTGTGCACACACATGCTGGAGAGTGTGCACACACATGCTGGAGAGTGTGCACACACATGCTGGAGAGTGTGCACACACATGCTGGAGAGTGTGCACACACATGCTGGAGAGTGTGCACACACATGCTGGAGAGTGTGCACACACATGCTGGAGAGTGTGCACACACATGCTGGAGAGTGTGCACACACATGCTGGAGAGTGTGCACACACATGCTGGAGAGTGTGCACACACATGGGAGAGTGTGCACACACATGCTGGAGAGTGTGCACACACATGCTGGAGAGTGTGCACACACATGCTGGAGAGTGTGCACACACATGCTGGAGAGTGTGCACACACATGCTGGAGAGTGTGCACACACATGCTGGAGAGTGTGCACACACATGCTGGAGAGTGTGCACACACATGCTGGAGAGTGTGCACACACATGCTGGAGAGTGTGCACACACATGCTGGAGAGTGTGCACACACATGCTGGAGAGTGTGCACACACATGCTGGAGAGTGTGCACACACATGCTGGAGAGTGTGCACACACATGCTGGAGAGTGTGCACACACATGCTGGAGAGTGTGCACACACATGCTGGAGAGTGTGCACACACATGCTGGAGAGTGTGCACACACATGCTGGAGAGTGTGCACACACATGCTGGAGAGTGTGCACACACATGCTGGAGAGTGTGCACACACATGCTGGAGAGTGTGCACACACATGCTGGAGAGTGTGCACACACATGCTGGAGAGTGTGCACACACATGCAGAGTGTGCACACACATGCTGGAGAGTGTGCACACACATGCTGGAGAGTGTGCACACACATGCTGGAGAGTGTGCACACACATGCTGGAGAGTGTGCACACACATGCTGGAGAGTGTGCACACACATGCTGGAGAGTGTGCACACACATGCTGGAGAGTGTGCACACACATGTTGGAGAGTGTGCACACACATGCTGGAGAGTGTGCACACACATGCACACACATGATAGAGTGTGCACACACATGTTGGAGAGTGTGCACACACATGCTGGAGAGTGTGCACACACATGCTGGAGAGTGTGCACACACATGCTGGAGAGTGTGCACACACATGTTGGAGAGTGTGCACACACATGCTGGAGAGTGTGCACACACATGTTGGAGAGTGTGCACACACATGCTGGAGAGTGTGCACACACATGCTGGAGAGTGTGCACACACATGCTGGAGAGTGTGCACACACATGCTGGAGAGTGTGCACACACATGCTGGAGAGTGTGCACACACATGCTGGAGAGTGTGCACACACATGCTGGAGAGTGTGCACACACATGCTGGAGAGTGTGCACACACATGCTGGAGAGTGTGCACACACATGCTGGAGAGTGTGCACACACATGCTGGAGAGTGTGCACACACATGCTGGAGAGTGTGCACACACATGCTGGAGAGTGGAGAGTGTGCACACACATGTTGGAGAGTGTGCACACACATGCTGGAGAGTGTGCACACACATGCTGGAGAGTGTGCACACACATGCACACACATGGAGAGTGTGCACACACATGTTGGAGAGTGTGCACACACATGCTGGAGAGTGTGCACACACATGCTGGAGAGTGTGCACACACATGCTGGAGAGTGTGCACACACATGTTGGAGAGTGTGCACACACATGCTGGAGAGTGTGCACACACATGCTGGAGAGTGTGCACACACATGCTGGAGAGTGTGCACACACATGCTGGAGAGTGTGCACACACTGGATGTGCACACACATGGAGAGTGTGCACACACATGCTGGAGAGTGTGCACACACATGCTGGAGAGTGTGCACACACATGCTGGAGAGTGTGCACACACATGCTGGAGAGTGTGCACACACATGCTGGAGAGTGTGCACACACATGCTGGAGAGTGTGCACACACATGCTGGAGAGTGTGCACACACATGCTGGAGAGTGTGCACACACATGCGGGAGAGTGTGCACACACATGGGAGAGTGTGCACACACATGCTGGAGAGTGTGCACACACATGCTGGAGAGTGTGCACACACATGCTGGAGAGTGTGCACACACATGCTGGAGAGTGTGCACACACATGCTGGAGAGTGTGCACACACATGCTGGAGAGTGTGCACACACATGCTGGAGAGTGTGCACACACATGCTGGAGAGTGTGCACACACATGCTGGAGAGTGTGCACACACATGCTGGAGAGTGTGCACACACATGCTGGAGAGTGTGCACACACATGCTGGAGAGTGTGCACACACATGCTGGAGAGTGTGCACACACATGCTGGAGAGTGTGCACACACATGCTGGAGAGTGTGCACACACATGCTGGAGAGTGTGCACACACATGCTGGAGAGTGTGCACACACATGCTGGAGAGTGTGCACACACATGCTGGAGAGTGTGCACATGCTGGAGAGTGTGCACACACATGCTGGAGAGTGTGCACACACATGCTGGAGAGTGTGCACACACATGCTGGAGAGTGTGCACACACATGCTGGAGAGTGTGCACACACATGCTGGAGAGTGTGCACACACATGCTGGAGAGTGTGCACACACATGCTGGAGAGTGTGCACACACATGCTGGAGAGTGTGCACACACATGCTGGAGAGTGTGCACACACATGCTGGAGAGTGTGCACACACATGCTGGAGAGTGTGCACACACATGCTGGAGAGTGTGCACACACATGCACACACATGCTGAGAGTGTGCACACACATGCTGGAGAGTGTGCACACACATGCACACACATGGAGAGTGTGCACACACATGCTGGAGAGTGTGCACACACATGCACACACATGGAGAGTGTGCACACACATGCTGGAGAGTGTGCACACACATGCTGGAGAGTGTGCACACACATGCACACACATGCTGGAGAGTGTGCACACACATGCTGGAGAGTGTGCACACACATGCTGGAGAGTGTGCACACACATGCACACACATGGAGAGTGTGCACACACATGCTGGAGAGTGTGCACACACATGCTGGAGAGTGTGCACACACATGCTGGAGAGTGTGCACACACATGGGAGAGTGTGCACACACATGCTGGAGAGTGTGCACACACATGCTGGAGAGTGTGCACACACATGCTGGAGAGTGTGCACACACATGCTGGAGAGTGTGCACACACATGCTGGAGTGTGCACACACATGCTGGAGAGTGTGCACACACATGCTGGAGAGTGTGCACACACATGCTGGAGAGTGTGCACACACATGCTGGAGAGTGTGCACACACATGCTGGAGAGTGTGCACACACATGCTGGAGAGTGTGCACACACATGCTGGAGAGTGTGCACACACATGCTGGAGAGTGTGCACACACATGCTGGAGAGTGTGCACACACATGCTGGAGAGTGTGCACACACATGCTGGAGAGTGTGCACACACATGCTGGAGAGTGTGCACACACATGCTGGAGAGTGTGCACACACATGCTGGAGAGTGTGCACACACATGCTGGAGAGTGTGCACACACATGCTGGAGAGTGTGCACACACATGCTGGAGAGTGTGCACACACATGCTGGAGAGTGTGCACACACATGCTGGAGAGTGTGCACACACATGCTGGAGAGTGTGCACACACATGCTGGAGAGTGTGCACACACATGCTGGAGAGTGTGCACACACATGCTGGAGAGTGTGCACACACATGCTGGAGAGTGTGCACACACATGCTGGAGAGTGTGCACACACATGCTGGAGAGTGTGCACACACATGCTGGAGAGTGTGCACACACATGCTGGAGAGTGTGCACACACATGCTGGAGAGTGTGCACACACATGCTGGAGAGTGTGCACACACATGCTGCTGAGAGTGTGCACACACATGCACACACATGCTGGAGAGTGTACACACCCATGCTGGAGAGTGTGCACACACATGCTGGAGAGTGTGCACACACATGCTGGAGAGTGTGCACACACATGCTGGAGAGTGTGCACACACATGCTGGAGAGTGTGCACACACATGCTGGAGAGTGTGCACACACATGCTGGAGAGTGTGCACTCACATGCACACATGCTGGAGAGTGTGCACACACATGCTGGAGAGTGTGCACACACATGGTGGAGAGTGTGCACACACATGCACACACATGCTGGAGAGTGTGCACACACATGCTGGAGAGTGTGCACACACATGCACACACATGCTGGAGAGTGTGCACACACATGCTGGAGAGTGTGCACACACATGCTGGAGAGTGTGCACACACATGCTGGAGAGTGTGCACACACATGCTGGAGAGTGTGCACACACATGCTGGAGAGTGTGCACACACATGCTGGAGAGTGTGCACACACATGCTGGAGAGTGTGCACACACATGCTGGAGAGTGTGCACACACATGCTGGAGAGTGTGCACACACATGCTGGAGAGTGTGCACACATGCATGTGCACACACATGCTGGAGAGTGTGCACACACATGCTGGAGAGTGTGCACACACGTGCTGGAGAGTGGAGAGTGTGCACACACATGCTGGAGAGTGTGCACACACATGCTGGAGAGTGTGCACACACATGCTGGAGAGTGTGCACACACATGCACACACATGGGAGAGTGTGCACACACATGCTGGAGAGTGTGCACACACATGCTGGAGAGTGTGCACACACATGCTGGAGAGTGTGCACACACATGCTGGAGAGTGTGCATGTGCACACACATGCTGGAGAGTGTGCACACACATGTGCACACACATGCTGGAGAGTGTGCACACACATGCTGGAGAGTGTGCACACACATGCTGGAGAGTGTGCACACACATGCTGGAGAGTGTGCACACACATGCTGGAGAGTGTGCACACACATGCTGGAGAGTGTGCACACACATGCTGGAGAGTGTGCACACACATGCTGGAGAGTGTGCACACACATGCTGGAGAGTGTGCACACACATGCTGGAGAGTGTGCACACACATGCTGGAGAGTGTGCACACACATGCTGGAGAGTGTGCACACACATGCTGGAGAGTGTGCACACACATGCTGGAGAGTGTGCACACACATGCTGGAGAGTGTGCACACACATGCTGGAGAGTGTGCACACACATGCTGGAGAGTGTGCACACACATGCTGGAGAGTGTGCACACACATGCTGGAGAGTGTGCACACACATGCTGGAGAGTGTGCACACACATGCTGGAGAGTGTGCACACACATGTGCACACACATGCTGAGAGTGTGCACACACATGCTGGAGAGTGTGCACACACATCCTGGAGAGTGTGCACACACATGCTGGAGAGTGTGCACACACATGCTGGAGAGTGTGCACACACATGCTGGAGAGTGTGCACACACATGCTGGAGAGTGTGCACACACATGCTGGAGAGTGTGCACGCACATGGAGAGTGTGCACACACATGCTGGAGAGTGTGCACACACATGCTGGAGAGTGTGCACACACATGCTGGAGAGTGTGCACACACATGCTGGAGAGTGTGCACACACATGCTGGAGAGTGTGCACACACATGCTGGAGAGTGTGCACACACATGCTGGAGAGTGTGCACACACATGCTGGAGAGTGTGCACACACATGCTGGAGAGTGTGCACACACATGCTGTGCACACACATGCTGGAGAGTGTGCACACACATGCTGGAGAGTGTGCACACACATGCTGGAGAGTGTGCACACACATGCTGGAGAGTGTGCACACACATGCTGGAGAGTGTGCACACACATGCTGGAGAGTGTGCACACACATGCTGGAGAGTGTGCACACACATGCTGGAGAGTGTGCACACACATGCTGGAGAGTGTGCACACACATGCTGGAGAGTGTGCACACACATGCTGGAGAGTGTGCACACACATGCTGGAGAGTGTGCACACACATGCTGGAGAGTGTGCACACACATGCTGGAGAGTGTGCACACACATGCTGGAGAGTGTGCACACACATGGGAGAGTGTGCACACACATGCTGGAGAGTGTGCACACACATGCTGGAGAGTGTGCACACACATGCTGGAGAGTGTGCACACACATGCATGAGAGTGCACACACATGCTGGAGAGTGTGCACACACATGCTGGAGAGTGTGCACACACATGCTGGAGAGTGTGCACACACATGCTGGAGAGTGTGCACACACATGCTGGAGAGTGTGCACACACATGCTGGAGAGTGTGCACACACATGCTGGAGAGTGTGCACACACATGCTGGAGAGTGTGCACACACATGCTGGAGAGTGTGCACACACATGCTGGAGAGTGTGCACATGCTGGAGAGTGTGCACACACATGCTGGAGAGTGTGCACACATGCTGGAGAGTGTGCACACACATGCTGGAGAGTGTGCACACACATGCTGGAGAGTGTGCACACACATGTTGGAGAGTGTGCACACACATGTTGGAGAGTGTGCACACACATGCTGGAGAGTGTGCACACACATGCTGGGGAGTGTGCACACACATGCTGGAGAGTGTGCACACACATGCTGGAGAGTGTGCACACACATGCTGGAGAGTGTGCACACACATGCTGGAGAGTGTGCACACACATGCTGGAGAGTGTGCACACACATGTGCACACACATGCTGGAGAGTGTGCACACAC
This sequence comes from Cherax quadricarinatus, assembly GCF_038502225.1. NCBI lineage: Eukaryota > Metazoa > Arthropoda > Malacostraca > Decapoda > Parastacidae > Cherax > Cherax quadricarinatus. The sequence goes on from NC_091326.1 coordinate 28,254,593, forward strand.
ATGCTGGAGAGTGTGCACACACATGCTGGAGAGTGTGCACACACATGCTGGAGAGTGTGCACACACAGGCTGGAGAGAGTGCAGAGAGTGTGCACACACATGCTGGAGAGTGTGCACACACATGCTGGAGAGTGTGCACACACATGCTGGAGAGTGTGCACACACATGCTGGAGAGTGTGCACACACATGCTGGAGAGTGTGCACACACATGCTGGAGAGTGTGCACACACATGCTGGAGAGTGTGCACACACATGCTGGAGAGTGTGCACACACATGCTGGAGAGTGTGCACACACATGCTGGAGAGTGTGCACACACATGCTGGAGAGTGTGCACACACATGCACACACATGGAGAGTGTGCACACACATGCTGGAGAGTGTGCACACACATGCTGGAGAGTGTGCACACACATGCTGGAGAGTGTGCACACACATGCTGGAGAGTGTGCACACACATGCTGGAGAGTGTGCACACACATGCTGGAGAGTGTGCACACACATGCTGGAGAGTGTGCACACACATGCTGGAGAGTGTGCACACACATGCTGGAGAGTGTGCACACACATGCTGGAGAGTGTGCACACACATGCTGGAGAGTGTGCACACACATGCTGGAGAGTGTGCACACACATGCTGGAGAGTGTGCACACACATGCTGGAGAGTGTGCACACACATGCTGGAGAGTGTGCACACACATGCTGGAGAGTGTGCACACACATGCTGGAGAGTGTGCAGACTGTGCACACACATGCTGGAGAGTGTGCACACACATGCTGGAGAGTGTGCACACACATGCTGGAGAGTGTGCACACACATGCTGGAGAGTGTGCACACACATGCTGGAGAGTGTGCACACACATGCTGGAGAGTGTGCACACACATGCTGGAGAGTGTGCACACACATGCTGGAGAGTGTGCACACACATGCTGGAGAGTGTGCACACACATGCTGGAGAGTGTGCACACACATGCTGGAGAGTGTGCACACACATGCTGGAGAGTGTGCACACACATGCTGGAGAGTGTGCACACACATGCTGGAGAGTGTGCACACACATGCTGGAGAGTGTGCACACACATGCTGGAGAGTGTGCACACACATGCTGGAGAGTGTGCACACACATGCTGGAGAGTGTGCACACACATGCTGGAGAGTGTGCACACACATGCTGGAGAGTGTGCACACACATGCACACACATGCTGAGAGTGTGCACACACATGCTGGAGAGTGTGCACACACATGCTGGAGAGTGTGCACACACATGCTGGAGAGTGTGCACACACATGCTGGAGAGTGTGCACACACATGCTGGAGAGTGTGCACACACATGCTGGAGAGTGTGCACACACATGCTGGAGAGTGTGCACACACATGCTGGAGAGTGTGCACACACATGCTGGAGAGTGTGCACACACATGCTGGAGAGTGTGCACACACATGCTGGAGAGTGTGCACACACATGCTGGAGAGTGTGCACACACATGCTGGAGAGTGTGCACACACATGCTGGAGAGTGTGCACACACATGCTGGAGAGTGTGCACACACATGCTGGAGAGTGTGCACACACATGCTGGAGAGTGTGCACACACATGGTGGAGAGTGTGCACACACATGCTGGAGAGTGTGCACACACATGCTGGAGAGTGTGCACACACATGCTGGAGAGTGTGCACACACATGCTGGAGAGTGTGCACACACATGCTGGAGAGTGTGCACACACATGCTGGAGAGTGTGCACACACATGCTGGAGAGTGTGCACACACATGCTGGAGAGTGTGCACACACATGCTGGAGAGTGTGCACACACATGCAGAGTGTGCACACACATGCTGGAGAGTGTGCACACACATGCTGGAGAGTGTGCACACACATGTGGAGAGTGTGCACACACATGCTGGAGAGTGTGCACACACATGCTGGAGAGTGTGCACACACATGCTGGAGAGTGTGCACACACATGCTGGAGAGTGTGCACACACATGCTGGAGAGTGTGCACACACATGCTGGAGAGTGTGCACACACATGCTGGAGAGTGTGCACACACATGCTGGAGAGTGTGCACACACATGCTGGAGAGTGTGCACACACATGCTGGAGAGTGTGCACACACATGCTGGAGAGTGTGCACACACATGCTGGAGAGTGTGCACACACATGCTGGAGAGTGTGCACACACAGAGTGTGCACACACATGCTGGAGAGTGTGCACACACATGCTGGAGAGTGTGCACACACATGCTGGAGAGTGTGCACACACATGCTGGAGAGTGTGCACACACATGCTGGAGAGTGTGCACACACATGCTGGAGAGTGTGCACACACATGCTGGAGAGTGTGCACACACATGCTGGAGAGTGTGCACACACATGCTGGAGAGTGTGCACACACATGCTGGAGAGTGTGCACACACATGCTGGAGAGTGTGCACACACATGCTGGAGAGTGTGCACACACATGCTGGAGAGTGTGCACACACATGCTGGAGAGTGTGCACACACATGCTGGAGAGTGTGCACACACATGCTGGAGAGTGTGCACACACATGCTGGAGAGTGTGCACACACATGCTGGAGAGTGTGCACACACATGCTGGAGAGTGTGCACACACATGCTGGAGAGTGTGCACACACATGCTGGAGAGTGTGCACACACATGCTGGAGAGTGTGCACACACATGCTGGAGAGTGTGCACACACATGCAGAGTGCGCACACACCTGCTCGAGACTGTGCACACACATGCTGGAGAGTGTGCACACACATGCTGGAGAGTGTGCACACACATGCTGGAGAGTGTGCACACACATGCTGGAGAGTGTGCACACACATGCTGGAGAGTGTGCACACACATGCTGGAGAGTGTGCACACACATGCATGCTGGAGAGTGTGCACACACATGCTGGAGAGTGTGCACACACATGCTGGAGAGTGTGCACACACATGCTGGAGAGTGTGCACACACATGCTGGAGAGTGTGCACACACATGCTGGAGAGTGTGCACACACATGCTGGAGAGTGTGCACACACATGCTGGAGAGTGTGCACACACATGCTGGAGAGTGTGCACACACATGCTGGAGAGTGTGCACACACATGCTGGAGAGTGTGCACACACATGCTGGAGAGTGTGCACACACATGCTGGAGAGTGTGCACACACATGCTGGAGAGTGTGCACACACATGCTGGAGAGTGTGCACACACATGCTGGAGAGTGTGCACACACATGCTGGAGAGTGTGCACACACATGCTGGAGAGTGTGCACACACATGCTGGAGAGTGTGCACACACATGCTGGAGAGTGTGCACACACATGCTGGAGAGTGTGCACACACATGCTGGAGAGTGTGCACACACATGCTGGAGAGTGTGCACACACATGCTGGAGAGTGTGCACACACATGCTGGAGAGTGTGCACACACATGCTGGAGAGTGTGCACACACATGCTGGAGAGTGTGCACACACATGCTGGAGAGTGTGCACACACATGCTGGAGAGTGTGCACACACATGCTGGAGAGTGTGCACACACATGCTGGAGAGTGTGCACACACATGCTGGAGAGTGTGCACACACATGCTGGAGAGTGTGCACACACATGCTGGAGAGTGTGCACACACATGCTGGAGAGTGTGCACACACATGCTGGAGAGTGTGCACACACATGCTGGAGAGTGTGCACACACATGCTGGAGAGTGTGCACACACATGCTGGAGAGTGTGCACACACATGCTGGAGAGTGTGCACACACATGCTGGAGAGTGTGCACACACATGCTGGAGAGTGTGCACACACATGCTGGAGAGTGTGCACACACATGGGAGAGTGTGCACACACATGCTGGAGAGTGTGCACACACATGCTGGAGAGTGTGCACACACATGCTGGAGAGTGTGCACACACATGCTGGAGAGTGTGCACACACATGCTGGAGAGTGTGCACACACATGCTGGAGAGTGTGCACACACATGCTGGAGAGTGTGCACACACATGCTGGAGAGTGTGCACACACATGCTGGAGAGTGTGCACACACATGCTGGAGAGTGTGCACACACATGCTGGAGAGTGTGCACACACATGCTGGAGAGTGTGCACACACATGCTGGAGAGTGTGCACACACATGCTGGAGAGTGTGCACACACATGCTGGAGAGTGTGCACACACATGCTGGAGAGTGTGCACACACATGCTGGAGAGTGTGCACACACATGCTGGAGAGTGTGCACACACATGCTGGAGAGTGTGCACACACATGCTGGAGAGTGTGCACACACATGCTGGAGAGTGTGCACACACATGCTGGAGAGTGTGCACACACATGCTGGAGAGTGTGCACACACATGCTGGAGAGTGTGCACACACATGCTGGAGAGTGTGCACACACATGCTGGAGAGTGTGCACACACATGCTGGAGAGTGTGCACACACATGCTGGAGAGTGTGCACACACATGCTGGAGAGTGCACACACATGTTGGAGAGTGTGCACACACATGCTGGAGAGTGTGCACACACATGCTGGAGAGTGTGCACACACATGCTGGAGAGTGTGCACACACATGCTGGAGAGTGTGCACACACATGCTGGAGAGTGTGCACACACATGCTGGAGAGTGTGCACACACATGCTGGAGAGTGTGCACACACATGCTGGAGAGTGTGCACACACATGCTGGAGAGTGTGCACACACATGCTGGAGAGTGTGCACACACATGCTGGAGAGTGTGCACACACATGCTGGAGAGTGTGCACACACATGCTGGAGAGTGTGCACACACATGCTGGAGAGTGTGCACACACATGCTGGAGAGTGTGCACACACATGCTGGAGAGTGTGCACACACATGCTGGAGAGTGTGCACACACATGCTGGAGAGTGTGCACACACATGCTGGAGAGTGTGCACACACATGCTGGAGAGTGTGCACACACATGCTGGAGAGTGTGCACACACATGCACACACATGGGAGAGTGTGCACACACATGCTGGAGAGTGTGCACACACATGCTGGGAGAGTGTGCACACACATGCTGGAGAGTGTGCACACACATGCTGGAGAGTGTGCACACACATGCTGGAGAGTGTGCACACACATGCTGGAGAGTGTGCACACACATGCTGGAGAGTGTGCACACACATGCTGGAGAGTGTGCACACACATGCTGGAGAGTGTGCACACACATGCTGGAGAGTGTGCACACACATGCTGGAGAGTGTGCACACACATGCTGGAGAGTGTGCACACACATGCTGGAGAGTGTGCACACACATGCTGGAGAGTGTGCACACACATGCTGGAGAGTGTGCACACACATGCTGGAGAGTGTGCACACACATGCTGGAGAGTGTGCACACACATGCTGGAGAGTGTGCACACACATGCTGGAGAGTGTGCACACACATGCTGGAGAGTGTGCACACACATGCTGGAGAGTGTGCACACACATGCTGGAGAGTGTGCACACACATGCTGGAGAGTGTGCACACACATGCTGGAGAGTGTGCACACACATGCTGGAGAGTGTGCACACACATGCTGGAGAGTGTGCACACACATGCTGGAGAGTGTGCACACACATGCTGGAGAGTGTGCACACACATGCTGGAGAGTGTGCACACACATGCTGGAGAGTGTGCTGGAGAGTGTGCACACACATGCTGGAGAGTGTGCACACACATGCTGGAGAGTGTGCACACACATGCTGGAGAGTGTGCACACACATGCTGGAGAGTGTGCACACACATGCTGGAGAGTGTGCACACACATGCTGGAGAGTGTGCACACACATGCTGGAGAGTGTGCACACACATGCTGGAGAGTGTGCACACACATGCTGGAGAGTGTGCACACACATGCTGGAGAGTGTGCACACACATGCTGGAGAGTGTGCACACACATGCTGGAGAGTGTGCACACACATGCTGGAGAGTGTGCACACACATGCTGGAGAGTGTGCACACACATGCTGGAGAGTGTGCACACACATGCTGGAGAGTGTGCACACACATGCTGGAGAGTGTGCACACACATGCTGGAGAGTGTGCACACACATGCTGGAGAGTGTGCACACACATGCTGGAGAGTGTGCACACACATGCTGGAGAGTGTGCACACACATGCTGGAGAGTGTGCACACACATGCTGGAGAGTGTGCACACACATGCTGGAGAGTGTGCACACACATGCTGGAGAGTGTGCACACACATGCTGGAGAGTGTGCACACACATGCTGGAGAGTGTGCACACACATGCTGGAGAGTGTGCACACACATGCTGGAGAGTGTGCACACACATGCTGGAGAGTGTGCACACACATGCTGGAGAGTGTGCACACACATGCTGGAGAGTGTGCACACACATGCTGGAGAGTGTGCACACACATGCTGGAGAGTGTGCACACACATGCTGGAGAGTGTGCACACACATGCTGGAGAGTGTGCACACACATGCTGGAGAGTGTGCACACACATGCTGGAGAGTGTGCACACACATGCTGGAGAGTGTGCACACACATGCTGGAGAGTGTGCACACACATGCTGGAGAGTGTGCACACACATGCTGGAGAGTGTGCACACACATGCTGGAGAGTGTGCACACACATGCTGGAGAGTGTGCACACACATGCTGGAGAGTGTGCACACACATGCTGGAGAGTGTGCACACACATGCTGGAGAGTGTGCACACACATGCTGGAGAGTGTGCACACACATGCTGGAGAGTGTGCACACACATGCTGGAGAGTGTGCACACACATGCTGGAGAGTGTGCACACACATGCTGGAGAGTGTGCACACACATGCTGGAGAGTGTGCACACACATGCTGGAGAGTGTGCACACACATGCTGGAGAGTGTGCACACACATGCTGGAGAGTGTGCACACACATGCTGGAGAGTGTGCACACACATGCTGGAGAGTGTGCACACACATGCTGGAGAGTGTGCACACACATGCTGGAGAGTGTGCACACACATGCTGGAGAGTGTGCACACACATGCTGGAGAGTGTGCACACACATGCTGGAGAGTGTGCACACACATGCTGGAGAGTGTGCACACACATGCTGGAGAGTGTGCACACACATGCTGGAGAGTGTGCCCACACATGTCAGAGAGTGTGCACACACATGCTGGAGAGTGTGCACACACATGCTGGAGAGTGTGCACACACATGCTGGAGAGTGTGCACACACATGCTGGAGAGTGTGCACACACATGCTGGAGAGTGTGCACACACATGCTGGAGAGTGTGCACACACATGCTGGAGAGTGTGCACACACATGCTGGAGAGTGTGCCCACACATGCTGGAGAGTATGCACACACATGCTGGAGAGTGTGCACACACATGCTGGAGAGTGTGCACACACATGTTGGAGAGTGTGCACACACATGCTGGAGAGTGTGCACACACATGCTGGAGAGTGTGCACACACATGCTGGAGAGTGTGCACACACATGCTGGAGAGTGTGCACACACATGCTGGAGAGTGTGCACACACATGCTGGAGAGTGTGCACACACATGCTGGAGAGTGTGCACACACATGCTGGAGAGTGTGCACACACATGCTGGAGAGTGTGCTGCTGGAGAGTTTGCACACACATGCTGGAGAGTGTGCACACACATGCTGGAGAGTGTGCACACACATGTGGAGACTGGGCCCACACATGCTGGAGAGTGTGCACACACATGCTGGAGAGTGTGCACACACATGCTGGAGAGTGTGCACACACATGTTGGAGAGTGTGCACACACATGCTGGAGAGTGTGCACACACATGCTGGTTTACAAGGAATGATCTTGTGTAAACACCATGTATCACCTACACTCATGTATCACCTACAATCATGTATCACCTACACTCATGTATCACCTACACTCATGTATCACCTACACTCATGTATCACCTACACTCATGTATCACCTACACTCATGTACCACCTACACCCATGTATCACCTACACTTATGTACCACCTACACCCATGTATCACCTACACTCATGTATCACCTACAATCATGTATCACCTACACTCATGTATCACCTACACTCATGTATCACCTACACTCATGTATCACCTACACTCATGTATCACCTACACCCATGTATCACCTACACTCATGTATCACCTACACCCATGTATCACCTACACTCATGTATCACCTACACTCATGTATCACCTACACCCATGTATCACCTACACTCATGTATCACCTACACTCATGTATCACCTACACTCATGTATCACCTACACTCATGTATCACCTACACTCATGTATCACCTACACTCATGTATCACCTACACTCATGTATCACCTACACTCATGTATCACCTACAATCATGTATCACCTACAATCATGTATCACCTTCACTCATGTATCACCTACACTCATGTATCACCTACACTCATGTATCACCTACACTCATGTATCACCTACACTCATGTATCACCTACAATCATGTATCACCTACAATCATGTATCACCTACAATCATGTATCACCTACACTCATGTATCACCTACAATCATGTATCACCTACACTCATGTATCACCTACACTCATGTATCACCTACACTCATGTATCACCTACACTCATGTATCACCTACACTCATGTATCACCTACACTCATGTATCACGTACACTCATGTATCACCTACACTCATGTATCACCTACAATCATGTATCACCTACAATCATGTATCACCTACAATCATGTATCACCTACAATCATGTATCACCTACAATCATGTATCACCTACACTCATGTATCACCTACAATCATGTATCACCTACAATCATGTATCACCTACACTCATGTATCACCTACACTCATGTATCACCTACACTCATGTATCACCTACAATCATGTATCACCTACTATCATGTATCACCTACAATCTTGTATCACCTACACTCATGTATCACCTACAATCATGTATCACCTACACTCATGTATCACCTACACTCATGTATCACCTACACTCATGTATCACCTACACTCATGTATCACCTACACTCATGTATCACCTACAATCATGTATCACCTACAATCATGTATCACCTACAATCATGTATCACCTAAACTCATGTATCAATTACAATTATGTATCACCTACACTCATGTATCACCTACAATCATGTATCACCTACAATCATGTATCACCTACAATCATGTATCACCTACACTCATGTATCACCTAGAATCATGTATCACCTACAATCATGTATCACCTACACTCATGTATCACCTACAATCATGTATCACCTACACTCATGTATCACCTAGAATCATGTATCACCTACAATCATGTATCACCTACACTCATGTATCACCTACACTCATGTATCACCTACACTCATGTATCACCTACACTCATGTATCACCTAATCTCATGTATCACCTACAATCATGTATCACCTACAATCATGTATCACCTACAATCATGTATCACCTACAATCATGTATCACCTACACTCATTTATCACCTGCAATCATGTATCACCTACACTCATGTATCACCTACAATCATGTATCACCTTCAATCATGTATCACCTACACCCATGTATCACCTACAATCATGTATCACCTACACTCATGTATCACCTACACCCATGTATCACCTACAATCATGTATCACCTACACTCATGTATCACCTACACCGATGTATCACCTACACTCATGTATCACCTACAATCATGTATCACCTACACCCATGTATCACCTACAATCATGTATCACCTACAATCATGTATCACCTACACCCATGTATCACCTACAATCATGTATCACCTACACTCATGTATCACCTACACCCATGTATCACCTACACTCATGTATCACCTACAATCATGTATCACCTACACTCATGTATCACCTACACCCATGTATCACCTACACTCATGTATCACCTACAATCATGTATCACCTACACTCATGTATCACCTACACCCATGTATCACCTACAATCATGTATCACCTACAATCATGTATCACCTACACTCATGTATCACCTACAATCATGTATCACCTACACTCATGTATCACCTACAATCATGTATCACCTACAATCATGTATCACCTACACCCATGTATCACCTACAATCATGTATCACCTACACTCATGTATCACCTACACCCATGTATCACCTACAATCATGTATCACCTACACTCATGTATCACCTACACCGATGTATCACCTACACTCATGTATCACCTACAATCATGTATCACCTACACCCATGTATCACCTACAATCATGTATCACCTACACTCATGTATCACCTACACCCATGTATCACCTACACTCATGTATCACCTACAATCATGTATCACCTACACCCATGTATCACCTACAATCATGTATCACCTACACTCATGTATCACCTACACCCATGTATCACCTACAATCATGTATCACCTACACTCATGTATCACCTACACCCATGTATCACCTACACTCATGTATCACCTACACTCATGTATCACCTACACCCATGTATCACCTACACTCATGTATCACCTACACTCATGTATCACCTACACTCATGTATCACCTACACTCATGTATCACCTACACCCATGTATCACCTACACTCATGTATCACCTACACTCATGTATCACCTACACCCATGTATCACCTACACTCATGTATCACCTACAGTCTTGTATCACCTACACCCATGTATCACCTACACTCATGTATCACCTACACTCATGTATCACCTACACTCATGTATCGCCTACACTCATGTATCACTTACACTCATGTATCACCTACACTCATGTATCACCTACACTCATGTATCACCTACACTCATGTATCACCTACACTCATGTATAACCTACATTCATGTATCACCTACACTCATGTATCACCTACACTCATGTATCACCTACACTCATGTATCACCTACACCCATGTATCACCTACACTCATGTGTCACCTACACTCATGTATCACCTACACCCAGGTATCACCTACACTCATGTATCACCTACACTCATGTATCACCTACACTCATGTATCACCTACACCCATGTATCACCTGCACTCATGTATCACCTACACTCATGTATCACCTACACTCATGTATCACCTACACTCATGTATCACCTACACTCATGTATCACCTACACTCATGTATCACCTACACTCATGTATCACCTACACCCATGTATCACCTACACTCATGTATCACCTACACTCATGTATCACCTACACCCATGTATCACCTACACTCATGTATCACCTACACTCATGTATCACCTACACTCATGTATCACCTACAATCATGTATCACCTACACCCATGTATCACCTACACTCATGTATCACCTACAATCATGTACCACCTACACCCATGTATCACCTACAATCATGTATCACCTACACCCATGTATCACCTACACTCATGTATCACCTACAATCATGTATCACCTACACCCATGTATCACCTACACTCATGTATCACCTACAATCATGTACCACCTACACCCATGTATCACCTACAATCATGTATCACCTACACTCATGTATCACCTACAATCATGTATCACCTACACCCATGTATCACCTACAATCATGTATCACCTACACTCATGTATCACCTACACTCATGCATCACCTACACTCATGTATCACCTACACTCATGTATCACCTACAATCATGTATCACCTACAATCATGTATCACCTACACTCATGTATCACCTACAATCATGTATCACCTACAATCATGTATCACCTACACTCATGTATCACCTACAATCATGTATCACCTACAATCATGTATCACCTACACTCATGTATCACCTACAATCATGTATCACCTACACCCATGTATCACCTACACTCATGTATCACCTACAATCATGTATCACCTACAATCATGTATCACCTACACCCATGTATCACCTACACTCATGCATCACCTACACTCATGTATCACCTACACTCATGTATCACCTACAATCATGTATCACCTACACTCATGTATCACCTACAATCATGTATCACCTACAATCATGTATCACCTACACTCATGTATCACCTACACTCATGTATCACCTACACTCATGTATCACCTACAATCATGTATCACCTACACTCATGTATCACCTACAATCATGTATCACCTACAATCATGTATCACCTACACTCATGTATCACCTACAATCATGTACCACCTACACTCATGTAATACCTATATCATGTACCACCTACATCATGTACCACGTACATGTACCACCTACACTCATGTAATACCTATATCATGTACCACCTACATCATGTACCACGTACATGTACCACCTACACTCATGTAATACCTATATCATGTACCACCTACATCATGTACCACGTACATGTACCACCTACACTCACGTACCACCTACACTCATGTACTAGTGTACCTGGTTCCTTCTTCTGAACCATCCATCCCGTTTCTCGTTATGTTACATCCTTCCTGCCAGGTGTCTCCTCCTACCCCTCGCTTCCTTCTCGCTTATCTCCTCCTTCACCCCCTCCCTCCCACCTCTTCCTTCCGGGGTGGTCGAGCAGACTGTGGTTGCTGATATTTCCTCACTTCCCAGTCAAGGGACATTGACCTACAGCTGCTGAGTGCGTCCCAGGTGTCAGCAGCACACGTTAGGTGCTACTCAGCACACGTTAAGTGCTAAGTAAACAGATGTACGTATATTGGGGAGACATTATTCGATGTTAGCCTATAATTATAAAGCAATTAACCGATAATAAACCAGTCATTAACCTACAATAAGCCAACAATTAACCTATAAGCCAGCAATTAATCAATAAGCCAGCAATTAACCTATAAAAAGCCAGAAATTAGCCTACAATAAGCCAACAATTAACCTCTCTCTGATGGTTTGGTCCAGATCTGACAGCAAGAGCAGGAAAACTCTTGAAGTCGGTGTCAGGTAAGACACAGAAGAAAGACTGGTAGTGGGAGTGTTGTCTCAGGGTGTGTGGGTGGGTGTGTTGTCTCAGAGTGTGTGGGCGGGTGTGTTGTCTCAGAGTGTGTGGGCGGTTGTGTAGTGTCAGGGTGTGTGGGTGGGTGTGTTGTCTCAGGGTGTGTGGGTGGGTGTGTTGTCTCAGAGTGTGTGGGTGGTTGTGTAGTGTCAGGGTGTGGGTGGGTGTGTTGTCTCAGGGTGTGTGGGCGGGTGTGTTGTCTCAGAATGTGTGGGTGGGTGTGTTGTCTCAGGGTGTGTGGGTGGGTGTGTTGTCTCAGGGTGTGTGGGTGGGTGTGTTGTCTCAGAGTGTGTGGGTGGGTGTGTTGTCTCAGAGTGTGTGGGTGGGTGTGTTGTCTCAGAGTGTGTGGGCGGTTGTGTAGTGTCAGGGTGTGTGGGTGGGTGTGTTGTCTCAGAGTGTGTGGGTGGGTGTGTTGTCTCAGGGTGTGTGGGCGGTTGTGTAGTGTCAGGGTGTGTGGGTGGGTGTGTTGTCTCAGGTTGTGTGGGTGGGTGTGTTGTCTCAGGGTGTGTGGGTGGGTGTGTTGTCTCAGGGTGTGTGGGTGGGTGTGCTGTCTCAGGGTGTGTGGGTGGGTGTGTTGTCTCAGGGTGTGTGGGTGGGTGTGTTGTCTCAGGGTGTGTGGGTGGGTGTGTTGTCTCAGGGTGTGTGGGTGGGTGTGTTGTCTCAGGGTGTGTGGGTGGGTGTGTTGTCTCAGGTTGTGTGGGTGGATGTGTTGTCTCAGGGCGTGTGGGTGGGTGTGTTGTCTCAGGGTGTGTGTGTGGGTGTGTTGTCTCAGGGTGTGTGGGTGGGTGTGTTGTCTCAAGGTGTGTGGGTGGGAGTGTTGTCTCAGGGTGTGTGCGTGGGTGTGTTGTCTCAGGGTGTGTGGGTGGGTGTGTTGTCTCAGGGTGTGTGGGTGGGAGTGTTGTCTCAGGGTGTGTGGGTGTGTTGTCTCAGGGTGTGTGGGTGGGAGTGTTGTCTCAGGGTGTGTGTGTGGGAGTGTTGTCTCAGGGTGTGTGGGTGGGAGTGTTGTCTCAGGGTGTGTGGGTGGGTGTGTTGTCTCAGGGTGTGTGGGTGGGTGTGTTGTCTTAGGGTGTGTAGTGGGTGTGTTGTCTTAGGGTATGTGGGTATGCGTGTAACTTTTGCTGGCCAGGTGTGGTGAAGAGGCGAGTGGGGTGGGAAAGGTGGGGCGGGTAGTATTTAGGTGGGAGGATGGGCGTTGTTGATGTGATGGGTGGGGATGGGAGAGGAGCTATGTGCCTCACTGCACACATTACTCTACTTCCCTTTTTCATAAGGCGCCCTCCCTCTCCCTCCTCAGAATCCCCTCTCCCTATCTCCCTCATTCCGTAACCACCTCCAGCCCTCCCTCCTTTTCTTCCTCAGCAGCCGTATTATTCTCCCCCCACTTCCTTCCCCTTCCATCATTCCCTCTTTTCATTCTCATTTATTTCATTTGAGGTTTCTCAATTAATTATGCTAAGATTTCCTGCAAATATTTTATGTTCTGGTTTATTGGCTCAGGCCTAGTCAAAGTCTGGTCCTAGCACTCTGAATGATGGTAGAGGAGTCCTGGAGTTGCAGCCCCAGCAAAGTTTGGTCCTAGCATTCTGAATGATGGTAGAGGAGTCCTGGAGTTTGAGCCCCCAGCAAAATCTGGTCCTAGCACTTTCATGTATGGTATGGAGTCCTAGAGGTGGAGTCCCTAGCAAAGTTTGGTCCTAGCACTTTCATACATGGTGTGGCGTCCTGCAGGTGGAGTCCCTAGCAAAGTTTGTTCCTAGCACTTTCATATATGGTGTGGCGTCCTGCAGGTGGAGTCCCCAGCAAAGTCTGGTCCTAGCACTCTGAATGATGGTAGAGGAGTCCTGGAGTTTGAGCCCCCAGCAAAGTCTGGTCCTAGCACTTTCATGTAAGGTATGGCATCCTGGAAGTGGAGTCCCCAGCAAAGTCTGGTCCTAGCACTCTGAATAATGGTAGGGAAGTCCTGGAGTTTGAGCCCCCAGCAAAGTCAGGTCCTAGCACTTTCATGCATGGTAGGTGCGTCCTGGAAGTGGAGCCCCGCGGTGTATCTGGTCTCGAAGGTGCATCTCTGTGAAGCGTCCTCGTTATGCACTTCTTCCAGCCTTGTAGACTCTGTTCAACTTATCCCTTAAGCTATGTACTAAGCTTGTCCCCACTGCGTCATCCTGCAGCTGCAGCGGTTATTTGGTTGATATACTGTGTTGGTGATATGTTTGGAACTATGTTAACCCACAATACCTTTTCTTTGAGTGATGTTTGCAGTTTCTGTCCCTAAAGTGAATACTCAGTTTCCAATCTTTTTTCCCTTCCCAAATTTTCATATACTTGCCTTTGCTAGGGTTGAGTTCCCACATCCACTTGCTTGACCTGCCCTCCACTTTGTCCACGTCTTGGGGTTTTATTTTTCACATTAATTTGACATTATTTACAATCAAGAATGCATTGGATTTAATTTTTTACAGCGTGTGTCTTACATAAACCAGAAGCAGTACGGGTCCCGTATCAACTAATCTGGCTTAAAATTTTGGATCTTTTCTAGTTTCTGCACGTGTCTGGCCTAGTATGGGCTCCATACTGGAGTCACAAACAGCTGTCTGGCGTAGTATGGGCTCCATACTGAAGTCACAAACAGTTGTCTGGCGTAGTATGGGCTCCATACTGAAGTCACAAACAGTTGTCTGGCGTAGTATGGGCTCCATACTGAAGTCACAAACAGTTGTCTGGCGTAGTATGGGCTCCATACTGAAGTCACAAACAGTTGTCTGGCGTAGTATGGGCTCCATACTGAAGTCACAAACAGCTGTCTGGCGTAGTATGGGCTCCATACTGAAGTCACAAACAGTTGTCTGGCGTAGTATGGGCTCCATACTGAAGTCACAAACAGTTGTCTGGCGTAGTATGGGCTCCATACTGAAGTCACAAACAGCTGTCTGGCGTAGTATGGGCTCCATACTGAAGTCACAAACAGTTGTCTGGCGTAGTATGGGCTCCATACTGAAGTCACAAACAGTTGTCTGGCGTAGTATGGGCTCCATACTGAAGTCACAAACAGCTGTCTGGCGTAGTATGGGCTCCATACTGAAGTCACAAACAGTTGTCTGGCGTAGTATGGGCTCCATACTGAAGTCACAAACAGTTGTCTGGCGTAGTATGGGCTCCATACTGGAGTCACAGACAGTTGTCTGGCGTAGTATGGGCTCCATACTGGAGTCACAAACAGTTGTCTGGCGTAGTATGGGCTCCATACTGAAGTCACAAACAGTTGTCTGGCGTAGTATGGGCTCCATACTGAAGTCACAAACAGTTGTCTGGCGTAGTATGGGCTCCATACTGAAGTCACAAACAGCTGTCTGGCGTAGTATGGGCTCCATACTGAAGTCACAAACAGTTGTCTGGCGTAGTATGGGCTCCATACTGAAGTCACAAACAGTTGTCTGGCGTAGTATGGGCTCCATACTGAAGTCACAAACAGCTGTCTGGCGTAGTATGGGCTCCATACTGAAGTCACAAACAGTTGTCTGGCGTAGTATGGGCTCCATACTGAAGTCACAAACAGTTGTCTGGCGTAGTATGGGCTCCATACTGAAGTCACAAACAGCTGTCTGGCGTAGTATGGGCTCCATACTGAAGTCACAAACAGCTGTCTGGCGTAGTATGGGCTCCATACTGAAGTCACAAACAGTTGTCTGGCGTAGTATGGGCTCCATACTGGAGTCACAGACAGTTGTTTGGCGTAGTATGGGCTCCATACTGGAGTCACAAACAGTTGTCTGGCGTAGTATGGGCTCCATACTGAAGTCACAAACAGTTGTCTGGCCTAGTATGGGCTCCATACTGGAGTCACAGACTGTTCGGAATGACTGGCATAACATATGCCAAGTGTCTGAATGTTGTTCTGAGACTTGTACATGCCGGTGATCTTATACGTTGTATGGGGAACTTAAAAAAAAAAAAAAAACCTAGGGCGGGGAAATTGGCAGACCAGAGGCCTAGCTTCTCCCTACGAGCCCGGGCCTGGAGATCACCGGCAAATCAAGAAGAATTTTTTTTCAAAGAAATATTTATGACTAGAACCATAAGCCAGTGGAAGTCTTCGGTCAGATGACCAAACGCTCCAGCTGTGGGCCATCATATGACTAAGATCCGCGTCAGGAAACACTGATATATAAGATGCGATGCCTTCTGGTAGGTCGCTGATATATTGGGAATAACAGCGGTCATAGCAGAGGTCCTTGTGGAAATCCACTCGTAACGCTGTCCCATTCTGAAGTCTCGGGTAACTGTGTTAGATGTTTCCTCAAGAATGTACGTATACACTGTATGTGTGTACTTACCTATTTGTACTCACCTATTTGTGGTTGCAGGGGTCGAGTCTTAGCTCCTGGCCCCGCCTCTTCACCGGTTGCTACTGGGCCCTCTCTCTCCCCGCTCCATGAGCTTTATCAAACCTCGTCTTAAAACTGTGTATGGTTCCTGCCTCCACTACGTCATTTTCTAGGCTATTCCACTGCCTTACAACTCTATGACTGAAGAAATACTTCCTACTATCTCTCTGACTCATTTGTGTCTTCAACTTCCAATTGTGGCCTCTTGTTTCTGTGTCCCCTCCCTGGAACATCCTGTCTTTGTCCACCTTGTCTATTCCACGCAGTATTTTATATGTCGTTATCATGTCTCCCCTGACCCTCCTGTCCTCCAGTGTCGTCAGGCCGATTTCCCTTAATCTTTCTTCATAGGACATTCCCCTTAGCTCTGGAACTAACCTTGTCGCAAACCTTTGTACTTTCTCTAGTTTCTTGACGTGCTTTATCAAGTGCGGGTTCCAAACAGGTGCTGCATACTCCAGTATGGGCCTGACATACACGGTGTACAGTGTCTTGAATGATTCCTTACTAAGGTATCGGAATGTGTGTGTATTTGCCTATGTGTGGCTGCAGGTGTGTGTGTGTGTGTGTGTGGCCAGGTGGTCCTAGGCAGGGTCCAGGACCAGTGTATCATATGTGACACTATCTCTCGCACCTTCCAGGTGTATGTGTGTGGCCAGGTGGTTCCAGGCAGGGTCCAGGACCAGTGTATCATATGTGACACTATGTCTCGCACCTTCCAGGTGTATGTGTGTGGCCAGGTGGTCCCAGGCAGGGTCCAGGACCAGTGTAACACATGTGACACTATCTCTCGCACCTTCCAGGTGTATGTGTGGCCAGGTGGTCCCAGTCCAGTGTAACACATGTGACACATCTCTGGCACCTGGTGTTTGTGTGTGGCCAGGTGGTCCCAGGCAGGGTCTAGGACCAGTGTAACACATGTGACACTATCTCTCGCACCTTCCAGGTGTATGTGTGTGGCCAGGTGGTCCCAGGCAGGGTCCAGGACCAGTGTAACACATGTGACACTATCTCTCGCACCTTCCAGGTGTATGTGTGTGGCCAGGTGGTCCCAGGCAGGGTCCAAGACCAGGGTAACACATGTGACACTATCTCTCGCACCTTCCAGGTGTGTGTGTGTGTGGCCAGGTGGTCCCAGGCAGGGTCCAAGACCAGGGTAACACATGTGACACTATCTCTCGCACCTTCCAGGTGTATGTGTGTGGCCAGGTGGTCCCAGGCAGGGTCCAGGACCAGTGTAACACATGGGACACTATCTCTGGCACCTTCCAGGTGTATGTGTGTGACCAGGTGGTCCCAGGCAGGGTCCAGGACCAGTGTAACACATGTGACACTATCTCTGGCACCTTCCAGGTGTATGTGTGTGGCCAGGTGGTCCCAGGCAGGGTCCAGGACCAGTGTAACACATGTGACATTATCTCTCGCACCTTCCAGGTGTGTGTGTGTGTGTGGCCAGGTGGTCCCAGGCAGGGTCCAGGACCAGTGTAACACATGTGACACTATCTCTGGCACCTTCCAGGTGTATGTGTGTGGCCAGGTGGTCCCAGGCAGGGTCCAGGACCAGTGTAACACATGTGACACTATCTCTGGCACCTTCCAGGTGTATGTGTGTGGCCAGGTGGTCCCAGGCAGGGTCCAGGACCAGTGTAACACATGTGACACTATCTCTGGCACCTTCCAGGTGTATGTGTGTGGCCAGGTGGTCCCAGGCAGGGTCCAGGACCAGTGTAACACATGTGACACTATCTCTGGCACCTTCCAGGTGTATGTGTGTGGCCAGGTGGTCCCAGGCAGGGTCCAGGACCAGTGTAACACATGTGACACTATCTCTGGCACCTTCCAGGTGTGTGTGTGTGTGTGTGGCCAGGTGGTCCCAGGCAGGGTCTAGGACCAGTGTAACACATGTGACACTATCTCTGGCACCTTCCAGGTGTGTGTGTGTGGCCAGGTGGTCCCAGGCAGGGTCCAGGACCAGTGTAACACATGTGACACTATCTCTGGCACCTTCCAGGTGTATGTGTGTGGCCAGGTGGTCCCAGGCAGGGTCCAGGACCAGTGTAACACATGTGACACTATCTCTGGCACCTTCCAGGTGTATGTGTGTGGCCAGGTGGTCCCAGGCAGGGTCCAGGACCAGTGTAACACATGGGACACTATCTGTGGCACCTTCCAGGTGTATGTGTGTGACCAGGTGGTCCCAGGCAGGGTCCAGGACCAGTGTAACACATGGGACACTATCTGTGGCACCTTCCAGGTGTATGTGTGTGGCCAGGTGGTCCCAGGCAGGGTCCAGGACCAGTGTAACACATGTGACACTATCTCTGGCACCTTCCAGGTGTGTGTGTGTGTGGCCAGGTGGTCCCAGGCAGGGTCTAGGACCAGTGTAACACATGTGACACTATCTCTGGCACCTTCCAGGTGTGTGTGTGTGGCCAGGTGGTCCCAGGCAGGGTCCAGGACCAGTGTAACACATGTGACACTATCTCTGGCACCTTCCAGGTGTATGTGTGTGGCCAGGTGGTCCCAGGCAGGGTCCAGGACCAGTGTAACACATGTGACACTATCTCTGGCACCTTCCAGGTGTGTGTGTGTGTGGCCAGGTGGTCCCAGGCAGGGTCCAGGACCAGTGTAACACATGTGACACTATCTCTGGCACCTTCCAGGTGTATGTGTGTGGCCAGGTGGTCCCAGGCAGGGTCCAGGACCAGTGTAACACATGTGACACTATCTGTGGCACCTTCCAGGTGTATGTGTGTGGCCAGGTGGTCCCAGGCAGGGTCCAGGACCAGTGTAACACATGTGACACTATCTCTGGCACCTTCCAGGTGTATGTGTGTGGCCAGGTGGTCCCAGGCAGGGTCCAGGACCAGTGTAACACATGTGACACTATCTCTGGCACCTTCCAGGTGTATGTGTGTGACCAGGTGGTCCCAGGCAGGGTCCAGGACCAGTGTAACACATGTGACACTATCTCTCGCACCTTCCAGGTGTATGTGTGTGACCAGGTGGTCCCAGGCAGGGTCCAGGACCAGTGTAACACATGTGACACTATCTCTCGCACCTTCCAGGTGTATGTGTGTGACCAGGTGGTCCCAGGCAGGGTCCAGGACCAGTGTAACACATGTGACACTATCTCTGGCACCTTCCAGGTGTATGTGTGTGGCCAGGTGGTCCCAGGCAGGGTCCAGGACCAGTGTAACACGTGTGACACTATCTCTGGCACCTTCCAGGTGTATGTGTGTGGCCAGGTGGTCCCAGGCAGGGTCCAGGACCAGTGTAACACATGTGACACTATCTGTGGCACCTTCCAGGTGTATGTGTGTGGCCAGGTGGTCCCAGGCAGGGTCCAGGACCAGTGTAACACATGTGACACTATCTGTGGCACCTTCCAGGTGTATGTGTGTGACCAGGTGGTCCCAGGCAGGGTCCAGGACCAGTGTAACACATGGAACACTATCTGTGGCACCTTCCAGGTGTATGTGTGTGACCAGGTGGTCCCAGGCAGGGTCCAGGACCAGTGTAACACATGTGACACTATCTCTGGCACCTTCCAGGTGTATGTGTGTGGCCAGGTGGTCCCAGGCAGGGTCCAGGACCAGTGTAACACATGTGACACTATCTCTCGCACCTTCCAGGTTTGGCGCTCTACGCTGCTTCTGCTTAACCATTTAACTGCAAAATATGTTGTTTCTGTTTTTGCTGCTTCTTTTACTGCATCTGTTGTTTCTGTTTTTGCTGCTTCTGTTACTGCATCTGTTGTTTCTGTTTATGCTGCTTCTGTTACTGCATCTGTTGTTTCTGTTTTTGCTGATTCTGTTACTGCATCTGTTGTTTCTGTTTTTGCTGCTTCTGTTACTGCATCTGTTGTTTCTGTTTTTGCTGCTTCTGTTACTGCTGCTGTTGTTTCTGTTTTTGCTGCTTCTGTTACTGCTCTGTTGTTTCTGTTGTTGCTGCTTCTGCTGCTGTTGTTTCTGTTGTTGCTGCTTCTGTTACTGCATCTGTTGTTTCTGTTGTTGCTGCTTCTGTTACTGCTGCTGTTGTTTCTGTTGTTGCTGCTTCTGTTACTGCTGCTGTTGTTTCTGTTGTTGCTGCTTCTGTTACTGCTGCTGTTGTTTCTGTTGTTGCTGCTTCTGTTACTGCTGCTGTTGTTTCTGTTGTTGCTGCTTCTGTTACTGCTGCTGTTGTTTCTGTTGTTGCTGCTTCTGTTACTGCTGCTGTTGTTTCTGTTGTTGCTGCTTCTGTTACTGCTGCTGTTGTTTCTGTTGTTGCTGCTTCTGTTACTGCATCTGTTGTTTCTGTTGTTGCTGCTTCTGTTACTGCATCTGTTGTTTCTGTTGTTGCTGCTTCTGTTACTGCATCTGTTGTTTCTGTTGTTGCTGCTTCTGTTACTGCATCTGTTGTTTCTGTTGTTGCTGCTTCTGTTACTGCTGCTGTTGTTTCTGTTGTTGCTGCTTCTGTTACTGCTGCTGTTGTTTCTGTTGTTGCTGCTTCTGTTACTGCTGCTGTTGTTTCTGTTGTTGCTGCTTCTGTTACTGCTGCTGTTGTTTCTGTTGTTGCTGCTTCTGTTACTGCTACTGTTGTTTCTGTTTTTGCTGCTTCTGTTACTGCATCTGTTGTTTCTGTTTTTGCTGCTTCTGTTACTGCATCTGTTGTTTCTGTTTTTGCTGCTTCTGTTACTGCATCTGTTGTTTCTGTTTTTGCTGCTTCTGTTACTGCATCTGTTGTTTCTGTTTTTGCTGCTTCTGTTACTGCATCTGTTGTTTCAGTTTTCGCTGCTTCTGTTACTGCATCTGTTGTTTTTGTTTTTGCTGCTTCTGTTACTGCATCTGTTGTTTCTGTTTTTGCTGCTTCTGTTACTGCATCTGTTGTTTCTGTTTTTGCTGCTTCTGTTACTGCATCTGTTGTTTCTGTTTTTGCTGCTTCTGTTACTGCATCTGTTGTTTCTGTTTTTGCTGCTTCTGTTACTGCATCTGTTGTTTCTGTTTTTGCTGCTTCTTTTACTGCATCTGTTGTTTCTGTTTTTGCTGCTTCTGTTACTGCATCTGTTGTTTCTGTTTATGCTGCTTCTGTTACTGCATCTGTTGTTTCTGTTTTTGCTGATTCTGTTACTGCATCTGTTGTTTCTGTTTTTGCTGCTTCTGTTACTGCATCTGTTGTTTCTGTTTTTGCTGCTTCTGTTACTGCTGCTGTTGTTTCTGTTTTTGCTGCTTCTGTTACTGCTACTGTTGTTTCTGTTGTTGCTGCTTCTGTTACTGCTACTGTTGTTTCTGTTGTTGCTGCTACTGTTACTACTACTGTTGTTTCTGTTGTTGCTACTTCTGTTACTGCTACTGCTGTTTCTGTTTTTGCTGCTTCTGTTACTGCTGCTGTTGTTTCTGTTGTTGCTGCTTCTGTTACTGCTACTGTTGTTTCTGTTGTTACTTTTTGCTTCTGTTACTGCTGCTGTTGTTTCTGTTGTTGCTGCTACTGTTGTTTCTGTTGTTACTGTTTTTGCTGTTGTTGTTACTGCTTCTGTTACTGCTACTGTTGTTTCTGTTGTTGCTGCTTCTGTTACTGCTACTGTTGTTTCTGTTGTTGCTACTTCTGTTACTGCTACTGTTGTTTCTGTTCTTGCTGCTTCTGTTACTGCTACTGTTGTTTCTGTTGTTGCTGCTTCTGTTACTGCTACTGTTGTTTCTGTTGTTGCTGCTTCTGTTACTGCTACTGTTGTTTCTGTTGTTGCTGCTTCTGTTACTGCTACTGTTGTTTCTGTTGTTGCTGCTTCTGTTACTGCTACTGTTGTTTCTGTTGTTGCTACTTCTGTTACTGCTACTGTTGTTTCTGTTCTTGCTGCTTCTGTTACTACTACTGTTGTTTCTGTTGTTGCTGCTTATGTTACTGCTACTGTTGTTTCTGTTGTTGCTGCTTCTGTTACTGCTACTGTTGTTTCTGTTGTTGCTGCTTCTGTTACTGCATCTGTTGTTTCTGTTGTTGCTGCTACTGTTACTGCTACTGTTGTTTCTGTTGTTGCTACTTCTGTTACTGCTACTGTTGTTTCTGTTTTTGCTGCTTCTGTTACTGCTGCTGTTGTTTCTGTTGTTGCTGCTTCTGTTACTGCTACTGTTGTTTCTGTTGTTACTGCCTCTGTTACTGCTACTGTTGTTTCTGTTTTTGCTGCTTCTGTTACTGCTACTGTTGTTTCTGTTTTTGCTGCTTCTGTTACTGCTACTGTTGTTTCTGTTGTTGCTGCTTCTGTTACTGCTACTGTTGTTTCTGTTGTTACTGCCTCTGTTACTGCTACTGTTGTTTGTGTTGTTGCTGCCTCTGTTACTGCTGCTGTTATCGCTTCTGTTGTTGTTTCTGTTGTTACTGCTTCTGTTACTGCTACTGTTATTACTTTTGTTGGTATTGCTTCTCTTGTTGCTGCTTCTGTTACTGCTGCTGTTGTTATTGCTTCTGCTGGTGTTGTTTCTGTTATTTCTGCTTCTGTTACTGCTGCTGTTGTTGCTTCTTTTGGTGTTGTTTCTGTTTTTGTTTCTTCTTTTACCGCTGCTCTTATTGTGCTTTCCTTTGATGTTGCTTCTGTTTCCCTGTTGCTGCTGTTATTGTGTTCCTTCTGTTGGTATTGTTTCTGTTGCAGTTGCTTCCTTTTTTATTCTGGTTAGATTTCTGTTATTTCTGCTCCTGTCGGTGTTGCTGTTGTCAGTATTGCTTCTCCTGGTGTTGCTTCTGTTGGAACCTACCTATCTACCTCCAGGTACGTTGGTAGACTCCAACAGGAGGTCGTTCCGAGATGCTTCTGTTGTTGATTCCATTGTTATTGTTAACTAGATTTGGGTCAACTGGAAACTCAGTCACTATCAGAAACACACCATTTTCTCACTAGTATGTGACTACTATCACTCTAGGTAGACACTGGGAATAAAGACTCTGGTAGGGGGAAAATCCTTTCAGTACGAGGTTTTGCCCAAGGCTGGTCTTTATTGATTACCTACTCAGTGGAAAAAAAGACAGTTCTGTACAGTTCAGGACTTTTATTATAGGAAACTTTACCTATAATAAATGTCCTGAACTGTACGTAAATGTCTTTTTCCACATCTTGTCGGTATGACTATACCGACTCTCAGTACTTACTCACCTCACTGGTCCTTCATTCAAGTCACTGGTTCATCCATCTCTACGCTCTCACATCGAGGTGCACATCCATGCATAGTTTCAGCACGGTAT
The DNA here is from genome assembly GCF_038502225.1 of Cherax quadricarinatus. NCBI lineage: Eukaryota > Metazoa > Arthropoda > Malacostraca > Decapoda > Parastacidae > Cherax > Cherax quadricarinatus. The sequence goes on from NC_091326.1 coordinate 28,279,198, forward strand.
AACCTGTACCCTCTGTCCCTCAGGGAAGCCAATAGTTCTCACACAGCAAAGGCCATTACTTATAGCTCCTAACCTCCATTCCTGTGGGGTTACCATCACTCTGAGAGCTTCGTTATTATATAGGACGCTGAAGAGTAAGGTGATGATCACTACTGGTTCATTAACAGCTGTGGATCTCCTGCTGCTGTGATGGCAGGGAAGTTTCTTCTGGTGCTACTCTTGGGCTGGTTTAAGTATAACTGTTGGGTCACTATTAATCTCTGACTTCCCAATTGCTGCGATATTGTAGCTGCTAAAGTGCTACTTGCTACTTAAGTAAATTCATCAGGAATCAGGATAAGCCTTTCCAGATGGTGACCCGACCTTGGCTCCCTGTCTTGGGAGAGTCTGAGACCTTTGTCTGCCATAGGAGGAGGTACAACTACCTCCTCATCTTCTGGGACCAACTGTTCCCAGTCCTAGCCCCATTCCCAGGCCTCAGTGGGCTCGTAGGGAGAAGCTAGGCCTCTGGTCTACCATCTTCCCCACCCCAGGGGTTCTCGTGGGAGTGGCAGTCTTGTGAGCTGCAGGTGGTATTAACCTCTGGCCATGATTAACCTAACACACCAATCCGGACAACGACAGTCAAAAATCATAATTTTTTTTAAAAACACTAGTTAGAACAACTGTTACAATTACATTTACTGAACATCCCACACGATTTCGCGGCTCAGAAATGTAACTATAATAACTGGCCTATATGGTATACACAACGCGCATATAGGAGAGAGAAACTACAACGACGTTTCTGTCGTATCTCGGACCATGGAGACTACACTTGTTATTGTTACTCTGGCTTTTATTAAAGTTATAACATAAATGTTTATACATTCAACATAGTTTTATTAGGAGGGTGGGAAAGTGTAAATGTTTCGAAAAAACTGAAGAAATTGAGTAAGGACAGGCCTATAAGACTGGCATCAGTGCCTCATCCAGAGGTGCGCAATGTTGCAATAGACAGAGATATTGGTCAAGCTAGGCAATGTTGCAATAGACACTTATTTGTTGTTGCAGGGGTCGATTCGCAGCTCCTGGTCCCGCCTCTTCGCTGATATCTGCTAGGTCCACTCTCTCCTGCTCCAAGAGCTTTATCATACCTCTTCTTAAAGCTGTGTATGGATCCTGCCTCCACTACGTCACTCACCAGATTGTTCCACTTCCTGACAACTCTATAGTTGAAGAAATACTTCCTAACATCCCTGTGACTCATCTGAATTTGCACCTTCCAGTTGTGAACCTTTGTTGCTGTGTCCCATCTCTGGAACATCCTGTCTCTGTCCACCTTGTCAATTCCTCTCAGTATTTTATATGTCGTTATCATATCTCTCCTATCTCTCCTGTCCTGTGTGTGTGTGTGTGTGTGTGTGTGTACTCACCTAGTGTTTGTGTGTGTGTGTGTGTGTGTACTCACCTAGTGTTTGTGTGTGTGTGTGTGTGTGTGTGTGTGTGTATGTGTGTGTGTGTGTGTGTGTACTCACCTAATTGTACTCACCTAATTGTGGTTGCAGGGGTCGAGACTCAGCTCCTGGCCCTCCTCTTCACTGATCGCTACTGGATCCTCTCTCTCTCTGCTTCCTGAGCTTTGTCATACCTCTTCTTAAAACCATGTATGGTTCCTGCCTCCACTACTTCACTTGCTAGGCTATTCCACTTGCTGACAACTCTATGACTGAAGAAATACTTCCTAACGTCCCTGTGACTCGTCTGAGTCTTCAGCTTCCAGTTGTGACCCCTTGTCCCTGTGTCCCCTCTCTGGAACATCCTATCTCTGTCCACCTTGTCTATTCCCCGCAGTATCTTGTATGTCGTTATCATGTCTCCCCTGACCCTTCTGTCCTCCAGTGTCGTCAGTCCGATTTCCCTTAACCTTTCCTCGTACGACATTCCCTTGAGCTCTGGGACTAACCTTGTTGCAAACCTTTGTACTTTCTCTAACTTCTTCACGTGCTTGACCAGGTGTGGGTTCCAGACTGGTGCTGCATACTCCAGTATGGGTCTAACATACACAGTGTACAGTGTCTTGAACGATTCCTTATTAAGGTATCGGAACGCTATTCTCAGGTTTGCCAGGCGCCCGTATGCTGCAGCGGTTATTTGGTTGATGTGTGCCTCCGGTGATGTGCTCGGTGTTATGGTCACCCCAAGGTCTTTCTCCCTGAGTGAGGTCTGTAGTCTTTGTCCAC
>NC_091326.1:28286419-28341419 GCF_038502225.1 Cherax quadricarinatus
GGGATAGTCACCTGTGGCTACCAACTCTGATTATTCCATATGTAAGTTCTGTGAAAACAGAAGGCACCCGGCCTTCACCATTATATAGTTGAGGGTCAGTTGTCAGTGGTTTTATGCCTGGTGGAAAGTGATATTGATCAATAACCACTCGTTCGTGGTTACAGTAATATATTAAAACTGCTCGTGAGGCTAGTACACCAAACAGGGATGAGAATGAAATTAGCTCAGAAGCTCCCACACTTCCGTATGCCCTCGGATGGCGGCCCAACAGCTAGCTGTGTGCTGGCTGCGCCATTCTTGTAGGGTTGGGTGGTCCTGTGGTTTAAAGCGTCATGTGTTTCTCGCTTACCATGAGGCAGACCAGTACAACATGGGTTCAAATCCTTGGCTAGCGCAGTGTTGTTATATATATATATATATATATATATATATATATATATATATATATATATATATATATATATATATATATATATATATATATATATTAAGAAATGTGAATTTATACATATTGCGCTATAAGGAAGTGGTGGTATAATCATACATGTTCCGAGGGAACGAATATGATACCTGGAGACAGTTTGGGGGGTCAACGACCCCGCGGCCCGGTCTGTGACCAGGTTCATTTCCTTGAGACATCTGTCTAGGTTCCTATTATTACTGGGCGGCTGCGAGGTGTGTCAAAGACCAGGGCTGGTTTAAAGGGGAACTACCGGGGCTACAGCTCCGGGGCCCCCACTAGATGAGATATACAAAAATAAAAATAAAATAATTATGCAAAAAAAAAAACACACACAAAAAAATTGTAAAATTATCACACACACAAAAAAACACATTTTTGCAATCAAGACAAAATCATTCGGCGGTTTTGGGGGAGTTTTTGGTTGTCAACACTGAACCAGAGTCGTGTTCTAGTGGAGTCTGGATTTGAAAATGTACTATAACAAATATCCCACTGAATATGGGGCCCCCCACAGATGCAGCGCCCCAGGGCCCCCCACAGATGCAGCACCCCAGGGCTCCCACAGATGCAGCACCCCAGGGCTCCCACAGATGCAGCACCCCAGGGCTCCCACAGATGCAGCACCCCAGGGCTCCCACAGATGCAGCACCCCAGGGCTCCCACAGATGCAGCACCCCAGGGCCCCCACAGATGCAGCACCCCAGGGCCCCCACAGATGCAGCACCCCAGGGCCCCCACAGATGCAGCACCCCAGGGCCCCCACAGATGCAGCGCCCCAGGGCACCCACAGATGCAGCACCCCAGGGCCCCCACAGATGCAGCGCCCCAGGGCTCCCACAGATGCAGCACCCCAGGGCTCCCACAGATGCAGCACCCCAGGGCTCCCACAGATGCAGCACCCCAGGACTCCCACAGATGCAACACCCCAGGGCTCCCACAGATGCAGCACCCCAGGGCTCCCACAGATGCAGCACCCCAGGGCTCCCACAGATGCAGCACCCCAGGGCTCCCACAGATGCAGCTCCCCAGGGCCCCCCACAGATGCAGCACCCCAGGGCTCCCACAGATGCAGCACCCCAGGGCCCCCACAGATGCAGCGCCCCAGGGCCCCCACAGATGCAGCGCCCCAGGGCTCCCACAGATGCAGCGCCCCAGGGCCCCCACAGATGCGGTGCCTCCACAGATGCAGCGCCCCAGGGCTCCCACAGATGCAGTGCCTCCATAGATACAGTGCCCCAGGACCTCCACAGATACGGCACCCGAGGGCTCCCACAGATGCGGCGCCTCCACAGATGCAGCGCCCCAGGGCTCCCACAGATGCAGCACCCCAGGGCCCCCACAGATGCAGCACCCCAGGGCCCCCACAGATGCGGTGCCTCCACAGATGCAGCGCCCCAGGGCTCCCACAGATGCAGTGCCTCCATAGATGCAGTGCCCCAGGACCTCCTCAGATACGGCACCCGAGGGCTCCCACAGATGCGGTACTTCCACAGATGCGGCACCCCAGGACCTTCACAGATGCGGCACCCCAGGACCTTCACAGATGTGGCACCCCAGGACCTTCACAGATGCTGCGCACCAGGGCCCCCACAGATGCGGTGCCCCAGGGCCTCCACAGATGCGGTGCCTCAGGGCCCCCACATATGCGGTGCCCCAGGGCCCCCACAGATGCGGGGCCCCAGGGCCTTCACAGATGCTGCTCACCAGGGCCCCCACAGATGCAGTGCCCCAGGGCCTCCACAGATGCGGTGCCCCAGGGCCCCCACAGATGTGGCGCCCCAGGGCCTTCACAGATGCTGCGCACCAGGGCCCCCACAGATGCGGTGCCCCAGGGCCCCCACAGATGCGGCGCCCCAGGGCTCACACAGATGAAGCGCCTCCACAGATGTGGCGCCCCAGGGCCCCCACAGATGCAGTGCCCCTGGGCCCCCACAGTATTATTATAATCAAGGGCTACAGCACTGCAGGGTAGGGAAGGAAGTGAGGGTATTGGGCAGCAGAAGGGGGGAGGGGTGATCAGTAGGTTACAGAAAACAGCGGGGCAGGGGATAGTGCGGGGGTAGAGGGTAGCATGAGATTGAGGTAGAAAGGGCTGAAGGTATCATCAGAGTTTGTGAAGTAAGTCAGTTGTTGCCAAAAAGTCAATGAGAGAGTCCGGATGAAAGGTGGGTCCATCAGCGAGAAGGGAAGGTAAAGAGAGAGCAGCGGAGCGAAGACGACGACAGAGGTATATTCTGGGTGCTCGTTGATAAAGTGGGCAGTCTATTAGAATGTGCCTAACCGATAATGGAACCTGACAATTCTCACAGAGAGGAGCAGGGCGCCTCTCCATGAGATAACCATGAGTAAGACGAGTATGGCCAATGTGAAGATGAGAGAGTAGTCTCCCAACCTCGACACTGGTGACAAGAAGACGGCCAGTAACCTATACTCGGTTTAATAGATTAAAGTTTCTTACCGAGCAGAGTAGACCAATGTTGTTGCCAATGGGTGTGAAGGCGGGTAGCTATTGCAGCAAAATAGTCCGTAAACGGAACACCTCTATATGAAACTGGTAGGTTATGTACTGCTGACCGCGCAGCAGTGTTTGCCTGTTCACTGCCCTGTATGTCAACATGACCAGGGACCCAACAAAAAAACAATATCTTTATGCTTGGAAGAGATGCGGCGTAGCCAAAGTTGGATACGGAGGACTAAGGGGTGAGGTGTATCAAGTTTCTGTATAGCCTGTAAAGCACTAAGAGAGTCTGAGACAACCACAAATGATGACATAGGCATAGATGCAATGCGGATAAGTGCTGCAAGAATGGCATACAATTCAGCAGTAAAGATACTAGCCGAAGATAGTAAATGCCCTCGTACGACACTGTCCGGAAACACTGCTGCGAATCCTACGCCGTCAGAAGACTTAGAGCCATCTGTGTACACTGCAATGGCATGAGAATGAGAGTGGAAGTGGTCAAGAAAAAGAGAGCGGGAAGCTACAGTAGACAGTTGGGCTTTCGAGCAAGGGAGTGAGAAAGAACAGACTCGAACAGCTGGAACTTCCCAGGGAGGTAGGGAAAAGTGAGATGCTACATGAACATAGAAAGGTGGTAATTGAAGAGAAGACAAGAGCGAATGTAGGCGAAGGGAGAAGGGATGGAGCAAACAGGGGCGGCGAACAAATAATGTCTACTAATATCAGTGACCATTCTATAAATGGAAGGATTGCGGAGATCATGAGAGTGTACATAGTAGCGAAGGCAGTGGGCATCACGACGATCGGATAAGGATGGAACGTTCACTTCTGCATAGAGGCTCTCAACAGGGGAAGAGCGAAAAGTACCAAGGCATAAACGTAATCCTTTGTGATGAATGGGGTTAAGGCTTGAGAGAGTAGCAGGAGAGGCCGCTGAATAGATCTGGTCACCATAATCAAGTTTCGATAAAATGAGGGCGGAATGTAGGCGAAGGAGAGTTCGACGATCAGCTCCCCATGAAAGATGAGCAAGGGCTTTAAGAAGGTTCAGCCGGCTGTGTCAAGTTGCCTTCAAGTGTGAGGTTTCCAGGATAACCTATGGTCAAAGAGGAAGCCTAGAAACTTGACTGTATCATGTTCAGGGATACGGGAGCCATAGAGGTACAAAGGATGATCGGAGATGACAGAGCGTCCAGTGAAAGTAATATGGTGAGTTTTGGTACTGGAAAATTTAAACCCATGTGTGGTGGCCCAATTGGAAACACGGTCGACGGCATGTTGGAGATAAACTGTAATGAGGTGACAGTCAGCGCCTGCACATGCAATAGCAAAGTCATCAACATAGAGTGATGACCAAATATTGGATAGAAGACTAGAGGCCAAATCATTTATAGCAAGGAGAAAAAGTGATGTGCTCAGAACACATCCCTGGGGGACACCTTCAGCTTGGATAAAGTCCTGGGAGAGCACATTATTAACCCGAACACGGAAATGTCTGTCAGTTAAAAAGTTCTTAAGGAAGGATGGTAGATTGCCCCTAAGGCCTAAAGAGTGGGCTTGAGCCAAAATATTATACCTCCAAGTTGTGTCATATGCCTTCTCAAGGTCAAAAAATATGGCAATAACTGAATGGTTATTTGCAAAGGCATTACGAACATACGTATCCAAGCGTAGTAAGGGGTCTATGGTAGAACGGCCCTTACGAAAGCCATATTGACGAGTGGAGAGACTATTGTGTGTCTCTAAATACCACACTAAACGTCTATTTACCAGGCGTTCCATCACTTTGCAAACTGCACTGGTAAGAGTAATGGGACGATAGTGGGAGGCTTCACGTCCCGTAGTACCCGGCTTGCGAAAAGGGAGAACAATGACAGATTTCCACAGCTGTGGAAGAACTCCCTGTGACCAAATAAGATTGAAAAGGTGTAATAGGACTGCAAGGGCTGACTGAAGTAAATGTTGTAGCATACGAATATGAATGTCGTCGGGCCCAGCTGCCGATGATTGGCAAGCTGAGAGTGTTGCCTCCAGTTCCTGAAGTGTAAAAGGCACATTATACTGTTCTTCTCTGAGAGAAGAAAAGTCCAAGGGTGCTAACTCTCTGGCAGACTTTGAGGAAAGAAACGAGGAGCATAGATGGAGCCCCTGAGAAATACGGATCAGATGATTTCCAATTTCATTGGCAACATCTATTGGGTTTGCTATATCAACACCAGCAACCCACAGAACAGGAGCCGGGTCAGGAGAATATTTACCACTCAGTTTTCGTACTTTTTTCCAGACTGCACTCATAGAGGAAGCAGAGGTGATGGTGGAGACATAATCTTGCCAGCAAGTGCATTTAGCGTCATGGATGACACGGCGAGCAATCGCACGCTTCTGCTTAAAATCAAGAAGTCTCTCTGTGGTTCTATTGTACAGGTACCTGCCTCAAGCAGCGCGTTTCAAACATACTGCACGAGCACAAGCAGGAGACCACCAAGGCACGCATTTCTGAGAATGCCTGCCCGAAGTTTGGGGAATAGAATGAGAAGCTGCGGTTAAAACGGAGGACGAGAAGAGGTGTAAAAGCTCATCAATGGAGGACGAAGAAGGAACCTCACTAAAAACAGTTAGTTGTGAGTAAAGGTTCCAATTTGCCTGATCAAATTGCCAGCATGGGTTATGAAGAGGTGGTGAATATGAAGGGGAAGTAAGAATGATTGGGAAATGATTGCTGTCATGTAAATCTGGGAGAACAGACCAGGGGAAGTCTAATGCGGCGGAGGAAGAGCAGACTGAGAGATCGATGCAAGAGAGAGTGTGAGTCCAAGGATCAAAATGGGTGTGAGTACCTGTATTTAAAACATAGAAGGGGTGGGTAGCAAGAAAAGCTTCTAACTGAATGCCACGGGAATCACAGTGAGACCCCCCAGAGGAAATGATGGGCATTAAAATCGCCAAGTAACAGAAGTGGTGGCGGCAATGAAAGGCAATTTCTGGGATAGATAATGCCCGAGAAGGAGAGAGATACAAAGAACAGAGTGTATACCACCTATGCAAGTGGATACGGGTTGCTGTGTAATGCAGCGAAGTACGATCAAATAGTTGATTGTACGGAATGTCAGTTCATAGAAGAAGGGCACTTTCATTAAAGGTCCCATCAGAAAAAGGATCTGAAGAATACAATAAATTATAGCCTGAGATAGGATAGATAATGGCAGAGTGTGATTTTGGTTCCTGTAAGCAAACACCAACATGGGAAAACTGGGAGAGCAACATCTGAAGCTCACCCTGATTACCCCTGAGGCCGTGAATATTCCACTGTAAATAGGCCATGATTGGCAACGATAAAGATACCTGAAATCCGCAGGCAAGGGTACCTATGGACTAGAGGGGCTAGAAAAGTCCACATGCGGTGGCAAAGGAAAATGTTCAAGTAGCGACGGAATGGTGCATTGTGAAGAAAGGAGTTGCACAAATAGAGAAGAGGAAAAAGAAGGAACAGAGGGTGGATCAGTGTCCACTGGTGGTTTGGTCTCTGCAATATATTCAGAGATTGCTTCAAGTGTTTCGGAGTTCAGAGACGTCGTATGGGAGACAATATTGGAGATGGAAGGAGGAGGAGTTTGAGTAAAGACTGGAGCTGTAATGGACTGTACCAAGGTAGGGGGGGTCGAAAGGGTTGAGGGAACTGGAGAAGTGTGGGAGGGGACAGAAGAGGCAGAAACCTGGGAGGTGGCAGAAGAGGAAGAAACTTGGGAGGGGACAGGGGAGGAAGGCACAGTATGAGGAGGAGAATGAGCCTCCATACTTGTAACAGAGCCAGTGAAAGGAGAAGACCCAGGTACAGAGACCGGGAAGGTAAAATGTGGAGGTGAATGAAGGGAAGGAGGGGTTAAAGGAGATTTTTTGGGCCTCTGAGAAGTAGAGAGACGATTGGGAGGAGGTGTCGTACGAGGTCTTGTCAATACCGGGGTTTGTGAGGGAGGACACGAAGAAGTGAGGACAGACTGAGGAGTTGAAGTAGGGATGTCTGAGCCCAGGACAACAAAAGAATTAGATACAGGAGTGACTATGGGACTGGCAACCGCAGAGGAGGCTGCAGAAGATGTGACTCCAGAAGTGGGGGGACTCTTTGAAACACGAGAATAAGAAACATGGGGCAGTCTCCCTTGGAGGCAGAGATAAGAAACTGCCATAGCATAAGGGAGACCTTCTGCCTCTTTGAGGCAACGAATTTCTCGCTCATTTAAGTAGACTTGGCAACGGCGAGAGTACGAAGGGTGAGCCTCATGGCAATTAAGGCAAGAGGGAGTTCGACTGCAAGACGTATTAGAATGGTCATCGGCACCACAGACTGGGCATTCGGCTATAGATCTGCAATATTTTGCTGGGTGGCCAAATCGCCAGCAATTCCTACACTGTTGTGGTGTAGGGATCACCTTCTGAACTTGTAACTGATGTCCTGCTACATAAACAGAGGATGGGAGTTCATGGCTGTCAAAAGTTAAACGAGCCACATTGCAAGGGTATCGTCTTTGCCCGCGGGCAGGAAGGACATAAGTGTCTACCTTGAGAATTGGTAGATCTTGGAGTTCCAGCTGTTTTTAGAATGTCAGTGCCACATGTCTGGAAATTCTGTTGGACTATGGTATGGGGCGGGATAACAGCACCACTACAAGAGTTGAGGGAATGATGTTTTTCGATAGTGATAGAAATAGTATCGATATGTGAAAGAAGAGAAAGTTCATGAGCTTGGGTAGAATTCTGGACTGTGATGATACGCGTACCACTCTTAAGAGCATGAAAGGAAATATCTCTACCAACGTGGCGTAGGAGCGCTTTGCCAATACTATGGTCAGAAAGATAGGCAGTAGAAGAAGTCAGTCTTAATGTAAAGAATTTAGTCCATAGTGTGGTCCGAAACTGAGTGTGGAGAGGGAGTGCATGACGTGTCGGTCTTTTCCGAGTAAAATGGGGAGGCAACGAAGTAACATCGTCAGGAGATTGTCGTTGATGTTTAGAAGTGAGATCAGAGTTGGTCCAACGTGGGACGGGCTGGCGATTCGAAAATCGCCGCACCGTAGAGGGAGAAGCCGGAAGCATAGTCAAAGGAGAGCGGAGGTCAGACAAATCGAAGGAGTCAGTGGAAGCCCCGGTACCTGAAGCGGGTGAGGAAACAGCACCAGCAAGAGGTACAGGGGCCTTAGGAATGTCCGAAGAGTGGCCAAAAGACGACGCAAGGTCAGAACAGGGTGCGGTAACAATAAGGGGCCTGGAGATAGCGGGGTCATGGATCGGGTACTCCATGGTTAGGTTACTTCTTTCTTTTTGTTTTTAAGAAAAAAAAGAAAGAAGAAAAGAAAATAAAAATAAAAAAAGAATAAAAAAAGGGGGGACCAGGGAAGGATAGTTCCTAGGAGGAATGAAAAGGCCAGAAATCTCCCTCCGTGCCCAAGAGGACCTCAGCACCGCAAGTAGCGCAGATGCAGCATGGAACCCGTGCCATACCCTACCCATCATGCCAGTAAACCAGCAATCCGGGATAGCAACCTCACATCTGCCGAGCTACCTCAGGGCCCCCACTGATGCGGCACCCCAGGGCCCCCACAGATGCGGCGCCCCAGGACTCCCACAGATGCAGCACCCCCACAGATGCGGCGCCCCAAGGCCCCCACAGATGCGGCACCCCAGGGCCCGCACAACTCTTAATCCGGCCCTGACAAAGACTGAGGTGACTGAGTGGAATAATACCTGGGGTATACTGGAGAGAATTTCGGGGGTCAACGCCCCCGCGGCTCGCTCTGTAGCAGGCCTCACGGGGACCAGAGCCTGTTCAACCAGGCTGTTGCTCCTGGCTGCATGTAGACTTACGTACTAGTCACATCCCGGCTGGTCAGGTACTTACTTTAGCCGCCTGTCCAGTGTCTTTTTGAAGACAACCAGGTGTCTTGAAGACAACCAGGGATCTTGAAGGCAGTCAGGGATCTTGAAGACAACCAGGGGTCTTGAAGACAGCCAGGGGTCTTGAAGGCAGTCAGACGTCTTGAAGACAGCCACGGGTCTTGAAGGCAGTCAGACGTCTTGAAGACAACCAGGGGTCTTGAAGACAGCCAGGGGCCTTGAAGACAGGGGTCCTGAGGACAACCAGGTGTCTTGAAGACAACCAGGGGGCCTTGAAGACAGTCAGGGATCTTGAAGACACTCAGGGGTCTTGAAGACAACCACGGGTCTTGAAGACAGTCAGGGGTCATGAAGACAGTCAGGGGTTTTAAAGACAACCAAGGGTCTTGAAGACAGCCAGGAGTCTTGAAGACAACCAGGGAGTCTTGAAGACAGTCAGGGGTCTTGAGGACAACCAGGAGTCTTGAAGACAACCAGGGGGTCTTGAAGACAGTCAGGGGTCTTGAGGACAACCAGGAGTCTTGAAGACAGTCAGGAGTCTTGAGGACAACCAGGGGTCTTGAGGACAACCAGGAGTCTTGAAGACAACCAGGGAGTCTTGAAGACAGTCAGGGGTCTTGAAAACAACCAGGAGTCTTGAAGATAACCAATAGGGTCTTGAAGACAGTCAGGGATCTTGAAGACACTCAGGGGTCTTGAAGACAACCACGGGTCTTGAAGACAGTCAGGGGTCATGAAGACAGTCCGGGGTTTTAAAGACAACCAGGGGTCTTGAGAACAACCAGGAGTCTTGAAGACAACCAAGGGGTCTTGAAGACAGTCAGGGGTCTTGAGGACAACCAGGAGTCTTGAAGACAACCAAGGGGTCTTGAAGACAGTCAGGGGTCTTGAGGACAACCAGGAGTCTTGAAGACAACCAGGGAGTCTTGAATACAACCAGGGAGTCTTGAAGACAACCAGGGAGTCTTGAAGACAACCAGGGAGTCTTGAAGACAACCAGGGAGTCTTGAAGACAACCAGGGAGTCTTGAAGACAGTCAGGAGTCTTGAGGACAACCAGGAGTCTTGAAGACAACCAGGAGTCTTGAAGACAGTCAGAGGTCTTGAGGACAACCAGGAGTCTTGAAGACAGTCAGAGGTCTTGAGGACAACCAGGAGTCTTGAAGACAACCAAGGAGTCTTGAAGACAGTCAGAGGTCTTGAGGACAACCAGGGAGTCTTGAATACAACCAGGGAGTCTTGAAGACAACCAAGGAGTCTTGAAGACAACCAGGGAGTCTTGAAGACAACCAGGGAGTCTTGAAGACAACCAGGGAGTCTTGAAGACAACCAGGGAGTCTTGAAGACAACCAGGGAGTCTTGAAGACAACCAGGGAGTCTTGAAGACAACCAGGGAGTCTTGAAGACAACCAGGGAGTCTTGAAGACAACCAGGGAGTCTTGAAGACAACCAGAAGTCTTGAAGACAACCAAGGAGTCTTGAAGACAGTCAGAGGTCTTGAGGACAACCAGGAGTCTTGAAGACAACCAGGGAGTCTTGAAGACAGTCAGGAGTCTTGAGGACAACCAGGAGTCTTGAAGACAACCAGGAGTCTTGAAGACAGTCAGAGGTCTTGAGGACAACCAGGAGTCTTGAAGACAACCAGGAGTCTTGAAGACAACCAGGAGTCTTGAAGACAACCAGGAGTCTTGAAGACAACCAGGGAGTCTTGAAGACAACCAGGGAGTCTTGAAGACAACCAGGGAGTCTTGAAGACAACCAGGGAGTCTTGAAGACAACCAGGGAGTCTTGAAGACAACCAGGGAGTCTTGAAGACAACCAGGGAGTCTTGAAGACAACCAGGGAGTCTTGAAGACAACCAGGGAGTCTTGAGACAACCAGGGAGTCTTGAAGACAACCAGGGAGTCTTGAAGACAACCAGGGAGTCTTGAAGACAACCAGGGAGGAAGACAACTTGAGGACAACCAGGGAGTCTTGAAGGGGAGTCTTGAAGACAACCAGGGAGTCTTGAAGACAACCAGGGAGTCTTGAAGACAACCAGGGAGTCTTGAAGACAACCAGGGAGTCTTGAAGACAACCAGGAGTCTTGAAGTCTTGAAGACAACCAAGGAGTCTTGAAGACAAGACAACCAGGGAGTCAGACAACCAGGGAGTCTTGAAGACAGACAACCAGGAGTCTTGAAGACAACCAGGGAGTCTTGAAGACAACCAGGGAGTCTTGAAGACAACCAGGGAGTCTTGAAGACAACCAGGGAGTCTTGAAGACAACCAGGGAGTCTTGAAGACAACCAGGGAGTCTTGAAGACAACCAGGGAGTCTTGAAGACAACCAGGGAGTCTTGAAGACAACCAGGGAGTCTTGAAGACAACCAGGGAGTCTTGAAGACAACCAGGGAGTCTTGAAGACAACCAGGGAGTCTTGAAGACAACCAGGGAGTCTTGAAGACAACCAGGGAGTCTTGAAGACAACCAGGGAGTCTTGAAGACAACCAGGGAGTCTTGAAGACAACCAGGGAGTTGAAGACAACCAGGGAGTCTTGAAGACAACCAGGGAGTCTTGAAGACAACCAGGGAGTCTTGAAGACAACCAGGGAGTCTTGAAGACAACCAGGGAGTCTTGAAGACAACCAGGGAGTCTTGAAGACAACCAGGGAGTCTTGAAGACAACCAGGGAGTCTTGAAGACAACCAGGGAGTCTTGAAGACAACCAGGGAGTCTTGAAGACAACCAGGGAGTCTTGAAGACAACCAGGGAGTCTTGAAGACAACCAGGGAGTCTTGAAGACAACCAGGGAGTCTTGAAGACAACCAGGGAGTCTTGAAGACAACCAGGGAGTCTTGAAGACAACCAGGGAGTCTTGAAGACAACCAGGGAGTCTTGAAGACAACCAGGGAGTCTTGAAGACAACCAGGGAGTCTTGAAGACAACCAGGAGTCTTGAAGACAGTCAGGAGTCTTGAAGACAACCAGTCTTGAGGAGTCTTGAAGACAACCAGGGAGTCTTGAAGACAACCAGGAGTCTTGAAGACAACCAGGGAGTCTTGAAGACAACCAGGAGTTTTGAAGACAGTCAGGAGTCTTGAAGACAACCAGGGAGTCTTGAAGACAACCAGGGAGTCTTGAAGACAACCAGGGAGTCTTGAAGACAACCAGGGAGTCTTGAAGACAACCAGGGACAACCAGGGAGTCTTGAGTCTTGAAGACAACAACAGGGAGTCTTGAAGACAACCAGGAAGACAACCAGGGAGTCTTGAAGACAACCAGGGAGTCTTGAAGACAACCAGAGAGTCTTGAAGACAACTAGGGAGTCTTGAAGACAACCAGGGAGTCTTGAAGACAACCAGGGAGTCTTGAAGACAGTCAGGAGTCTTGAGGACAACCAGGAGTCTTGAAGACAACCAGGGAGTCTTGAAGACAACCAGGGAGTCTTGAAGACAACCAGGGAGTCTTGAAGACAACCAGGGAGTCTTGAAGACAACCAGGGAGTCTTGAAGACAACCAGGGAGTCTTGAAGACAACCAGGGAGTCTTGAAGACAACCAGGGAGTCTTGAAGACAACCAGGGAGTCTTGAAGACAACCAGGGAGTCTTGAAGACAACCAGGAGTCTTGAAGACAGTCAGGAGTCTTGAAGACAACCAGGGAGTCTTGAAGACAACCAGGGAGTCTTGAAGACAACCAGGGAGTCTTGAAGACAACCAGGGAGTCTTGAAGACAACCAGGGAGTCTTGAAGACAACCAGGGAGTCTTGAAGACAACCAGGAGTCTTGAAGACAACCAGGAGTTTTGAAGACAGTCAGGAGTCTTGAAGACAACCAGGGAGTCTTGAAGACAACCAGGAGTCTTGAAGACAACCAGGGAGTCTTGAAGACAACCAGGAGTCTTGAAGACAACCAGGGAGTCTTGAAGACAACCAGGGAGTCTTGAAGACAACCAGGGAGTCTTGAAGACAACCAGGAGTCTTGAAGACAGTCAGGGAGTCTTGAAGACAACCAGGGAGTCTTGAAGACAACCAGGGAGTCTTGAAGACAACCAGGGAGTCTTGAAGACAGTCAGGAGTCTTGAAGACAACCAGGGAGTCTTGAAGACAGTCAGGAGTCTTGAAGACAACCAGGGAGTCTTGAAGACAACCAGGGAGTCTTGAAGACAACCAGGGAGTCTTGAAGACAGTCAGGAGTCTTGAAGACAACCAGGGAGTCTTGAAGACAGTCAGGAGTCTTGAAGACAGTCAGGAGTCTTGAAGACAACCAGGGAGTCTTGAAGACAACCAGGGAGTCTTGAAGACAACCAGGGAGTCTTGAAGACAACCAGGGAGTCTTGAAGACAGTCAGGAGTCTTGAAGACAACCAGGGAGTCTTGAAGACAACCAGGGAGTCTTGAAGACAACCAGGGAGTCTTGAAGACAACCAGGGAGTCTTGAAGACAACCAGGGAGTCTTGAAGACAACCAGGGAGTCTTGAAGACAACCAGGGAGTCTTGAAGACAACCAGGGAGTCTTGAAGACAACCAGGGAGTCTTGAAGACAACCAGGGAGTCTTGAAGACAACCAGGGAGTCTTGAAGACAACCAGGGAGTCTTGAAGACAACCAGGGAGTCTTGAAGACAACCAGGAGTCTTGAAGACAGGGAGTCTCTTGAAGACAACCAGGGAGTCTTGAAGACAGACAACAGGGAGTCTTGAAGACAACCAGGGAGTCTTGAAGACAACCAGGGAGTCTTGAAGACAGTCTTGAAGACAACCAGGGAGTCTTGAAGACAACCAGGGAGTCTTGAAGACAACCAGGGGGTCTTGAAGACAACCATTGAGTCTTGAAGACAACCAGGGGGTCTAGAAGACAACCAGGGAGTCTTGAAGACAACCATTGAGTCTTGAAGACAACCAGGGGGTCTTGAAGACAACCAGGGGGTCTTGAAGACAACCAGGGAGTCTTGAAGACAACCAGGGAGTCTTGAAGACAACCAGGGAGTCTTGAAGACAACCAGGGAGTCTTGAAGACAACCAGGGAGTCTTGAAGACAACCAGGGAGTCTTGAAGACAACCAGGGAGTCTTGAAGACAACCAGGGAGTCTTGAAGACAACCAGGGAGTCTTGAAGACAACCAGGGAGTCTTGAAGACAACCAGGGAGTCTTGAAGACAACCAGGGAGTCTTGAAGACAACCAGGGAGTCTTGAAGACAACCAGGGAGTCTTGAAGACAACCAGGGAGTCTTGAAGACAGTCAGGAGTCTTGAAGACATTCCAGATGTCTTTCAGTATTTGTTACTTACACATATTGAAACAAAGTAATATTTTCGTTTTTTATATGCATTACGTATTGAAATGTCTTTAGTAATATCCAGAAATTTTTCTCAAAAAAAAGGAAAAAAGATTTTTTATAGATTAATTTTTTTTTATATTTTATTTAAAACATTACAATACAAGGTGGAAATTATATTGAAAGGTTCACAAAATGAGTTAAATCACAAACCCCCAATTTACCCTTATAAAAAATGACAACACCAGACAACAGTGTTGTGACACCCTGTCACCAGACACCATGTACACCCAGTTATACCAGAGTTATATACCTGTGAAGGCCTAAACTTTCCTGTGAAGGCCTAAACTTTCCTGTGAAGGCTTAAACTTTCCTGTGAAGGCCTAAACTTTCCTGTGAAGGCTTAAACTTTCCTGTGAAGGCTTAAACTTTCCTGTGAAGGCTTTAACTTTTCTGTGAAGGCTTAAACTTTTCTGTGAAGGCTTAAACTTTTCTGTGAAGGCTAAAACTTTTCTGTGAAGGCTTAAACTTTTCTGTGAAGGCTAAAACTTTTCTGTGAAGGCTTAAACTTTTCTGTGAAGGCTAAAACTTTTCTGTGAAGGCTTAAACTTTTCTGTGAAGGCTTAAACTTTTCTGTGAAGGCTTAAACTTTTCTGTGAAGGCTAAAACTTTTCTGTGAAGGCTTAAACTTTTCTGTGAAGGCTTAAACTTTTCTGTGAAGGCTAAAACTTTTCTGTGAAGGCTTAAACTTTTCTGTGAAGGCTAAAACTTTTCTGTGAAGGCTTAAACTTTTCTGTGAAGGCTTAAACTTTCCTGTGAAGGCTTAAACTTTCCTGTGAAGGCTTAAACTTTCCTGTGAAGGCTTTAACTTTCCTGTGAAGGCTTTAACTTTCCTGTGAAGGCTTTAACTTTCCTGTGAAGGCTTTAACTTTCCTGTGAAGGCTTTAACTTTCCTGTGAAGGCTTTAACTTTCCTGTGAAGGCTTTAACTTTCCTGTGAAGGCTTTAACTTTCCTGTGAAGACTTAAACTTTCCTGTGAAGACTTAAACTTTCCTGTGAAGGCTTAAACTTTCCTGTGAAGGCTTAAACTTTCCTGTGAAGGCTTAAACTTTCCTGTGAAGGCTTAAACTTTCCTGTGAAGGCTTAAACTTTTCTGTGAAGGCTTAAACTTTCCTGTGAAGGCTAAAACTTTCCTGTGAAGGCTTAAACTTTCCTGTGAAGGCTTAAACTTTCCTGTGAAGGCTTAAACTTTCCTGTGAAGGCTAAAACTTTCCTGTGAAGGCTTAAACTTTCCTGTGAAGGCTAAAACTTTCCTGTGAAGGCTTAAACTTTCCTGTGAAGGCTTAAACTTTCCTGTGAAGGCCTAAACTTTCCTGTGAAGGCTTAAACTTTTGTCACAATTTCACCCCCTCCCCTCCTCCCGCAAAATATAACCATCACCAATCTGATTGCATCTTAACTTAACATTAAAGGATACATAATAATTACACTATCAAGAGTGATACAGTAACACCATAGACACAAAAATATTAATAACAATATTAACAATGGGATACATGTCTTGACTTAAACACAATGGCGCCTCAACCTGGTGAAATAAAATACATTTCAAAAGATTAATTTTCTAAGAAGGTCGCAACAATGACTGTTTGTAGATGAATGGTTCAGAGAACCGACATGTTGTTAAATTAGACACATGTGCAACTCTTGGGTATCTTTATTGAGGAAACGTTTCGCCACACAGTGGCTTCATTAGTCCATACAAAGGAGAAACTTGAAGAACAGGAGGAGAATGAGGTAATCAGTCCCTCAACCTTGAGTCGATGTGGTCAGTCCATCAATCTTGAGTAGAATACGGCATACGTGCTGAGAAGCAGCTTATAAACCGTATGGCAGGAGAGGTGCAGCAGTCATAGGTCGTGTAACATTTGTTCAATGTTGAAGTAGGTTGTGCCCAAGAATTAGGCAAGCGAAGAATTCCCAAGTATTAAGATCCCAAGAAGTTGCAGTGTCTGCAGCGTCGACTCAAGGTTGACGGACTGATCACCTCATTCTCCTCCTGTTCTTCAAGATTCTCCTATGTATGGACTGATGAAGCCACTGTGTGGCGAAACGTTTCCTCAACAAAGATACCCAAGAGTTGCACATGTGTCTAACTTATCAACAATGTCAACAACTACCAAAGGCAACTTATGTACAATTATCTTAGCATATAAACCCTATTAATTCAACACAGTATATAAATAAAAACTTTATATTACGACAGCCATCACAGAACACAGCCATCACAGAACACAGCCATCACAGAACACAGCCATCACAGAACACAGCCATCACAGAACACAGCCATCACAGAACACAGCCATCACAGAACACAGCCATCACAGAACACAGCCATCACAGAACACAGCCATCACAGAACACAGCCATCACAGAACACAGCCATCACAGAACACAGCCATCACAGAACACAGCCATCATCACAGAACACAGCCATCATCACAGAACACAGCCATCATCACAGAACACAGCCATCATCACAGAACACAGCCATCATCACAGAACACAGCCATCATCACAGAACACAGCCATCACAGAACACAGCCATCACAGAACACAGCCATCACAGAACACAGCCATCACAGAACACAGCCATCATCACAGAACACAGCCATCATCACAGAACACAGCCATCATCACAGAACACAGCCATCATCACAGAACACAGCCATCATCACAGAACACAGCCATCATCACAGAACACAGCCATCATCACAGAACACAGCCATCACAGAACACAGCCATCACAGAACACAGCCATCACAGAACACAGCCATCACAGAACACAGCCATCACAGAACACAGCCATCACAGAACACAAAGGTATAAAGTATAAACCCCGGGCAGGTAGCGGCTACACGACAGAACTTCCACATACTTCACTAACACATCAAACTAAACAACTTATTGTGACAACTGCACCCTCAAGGAAGGTTCCTTGATGTTGGTGAGGGGCTTTTGATTTAGGGAATTGGATCTGTGCTCCAGTTCCCCGAATTAAGCCTGAATGCCTTCCACATCCCCATCCCCCAGGCGCTGTATAATCCTCCGGGTTTAACGCTTCCCCCTTGATTATAATAATAATGAGACAACTGCACCTAAACACAACTCACATCATATGACTGAAGACTGCTATGTACATAGATAAGAACATAATAATAAATCTAATTTGAATGAATCACAGTTGATAAATCCGCCTTAAGTCTAGATACGGGTGGGTTAGACCAGGGTGTCATAAGAGCTTTAGATTATATCATGGTAGATTATATATATATGTCGTGGGTGATGAGGGGGAGAGGGGATAGTGAGAAGAGAAGGAAGGTTCTTATCTGGAGTTTATCTTGACAGAGTTCCGGGGGTCAACGCCCCCGCGGCCCGGTCTGTGACCAGGCCTCCTTAGGTCAGTGTCCCAGGATGCGACCCACACCAGTCGACTAACACCCAGGTACCCATTTTACTGATGGGGAACATAGACAATAGGTGGAAAGAAACACGTCCAATGTTTCTACTCTGGCTGGAAATCGAACCCAGGCCCTCACCGTGTGAAGCGAGAGCGTTAACCACTAGGCCACCAGAGCCCCAACGTTCTATCGTACGATGTGTCGTAACAGAGATTTGTATGGGAGGAGGTGGGATCAGGCTTTCTCAGAGGGTATAGAATGCTAACGTTAGGGATTCTCGTAAATCTGTGATTGATAATGAGTGAGTGAAGGGGTTTTCATAGGTTGGAGGGAGTCAGGGGGTCACTGCGGGCTCCCCTCCTAGGGGGGGGGGGTCGTGAGAGTGTTGTGAATGTGGGTTTGGAATGTTTTCCTGTTTTCACTGAGACATTATTACATCCACCTTGTGGTTATCTTGCCAAGTGTGAATGTAGAGCTCAAGGTCTCGTTATGATCGATATAACACTTTTCAGAATGTAGGTATAATATAGTAGATTTTTTTATGTATAATTTTGATGTGTATCAGTCTTGTATGACATGATTCTCGAGTAATAAGTTATTTGCGACATGACGTGTGTTTTAGTTTGTATGTATGTTACGTGCTGGGTTGTTGCATGTTGAGATATACTTATACACTGTTTTGCTTTGTGCATACAGTGTATCTGATTAATGTGAGTTTGTGAAACATTTTGCGTGTGTGTGTATGTTGTTAGAGATAAGTATGTAGATGTTCTAGTAAGATTATGATGTTAGGTTTTGGTTATTGATTAATGCGAAGGATGGGATTTAATTGATATAATTTCTTTGTATATTTTCTTTTCTAGTCTATTGAGCTTTTGTCAGATGTCACGTTATATGTAAAATTTATATATAAGTGAGGTTTTGAATCAAGAATGTGTATATATGTTTGTTCACGACCCTGTGACTATTTCTTTGTATTATTATTTTATTTATTTATTAAATATTAACCGGTATTCTCCCGGCCCGGGCCTTTTCCAAGTGGTGGCCCGGCCTTGGCTCCCTCTTTAGGGAGTGTCTGAGACCTAAGTCTGCCATGGGAGGAGGCACAAGTACCTCCTCATCTTTGGGACCAACTGTCCCCAGGCCTAGCCACAAGCTAGGCCTCTCTGGTCTGCCATCCCCGCCACAAGGGGGCAAATGGGAATGAAAGTCTCATGAGCTAAAGGCTCGGGCTCAGGCGCCTACTCTGCCCTAGAAGGGTTAGGCATGGTATCGATGATTTCTTTGTATTCTATTCTATTCTATTTGATTCGCCGGTATGGTATCCCGGCCCGGGTCTCTTCCATTTTGGTGGCCCGGCATTGGCTCCCCGGGTAGGGAAGTGACGTTTAACGTTACTTGCACCTGCGTGGCAGGTCTTCAGCAGGAAGACCTGCCACGCAGGTGCAAGTAACAATAAACCGGCCCTATGGCCAGATGACGTACCAAACGTTAGTGTGCACTAACAGTGGCTGGTGTGCAGTGCAATGGAGGCCCAAAGCAGGCCCTCGCAGCAACTTCAGCGCGGGGGCGGATGGCGTGCAAGGACTGGAAGTAAGGTTTCCAAGTCCCTGATAGCTAAGTACACAAGATGTGCTGCCTCATCCTCTCGGGCCTGCCCTACTGGGATCATTGGGAAGTGTCTATGGCGAAGGGGCATCGTAGCCAGGCAGTCTAACAGGTAGTGCACCAAGGGCTGTCGAACCATTCGGTCACAATGGGCACAGAGCTCCTCTCGTGCCCATGCCCATTCAACAGTCCGTGTAGTGGTGGGATACCCTAAGCGTAGGTGGTGGATATGCACCCTCAGTTCCCTGGACTGTGTCCGAATACTTGGAGGGGGCACCCTGTGGGTCGCCCTGACATACCAACAGAGGCTCTGTGAATCACCAGGGTCAGGGAATGGGCGCCTGGCAGCACCGGCAGCCCACAGCACAATCTGGCTGAGGCTGATGGAGATCGCAGCACGTGGCTGTGCCTCGAGGGTTGCAGTCCTAGCAGCCTCATCTGCAGCATCATTGCCAGGGATACCCACATGGCTCGGGATCCAGTTGATGGTAGCCCTGCGACCCTGGGCCATGAGAGTCTGCAGGTCACCCCGGATGGATGTGATTAAGTGTATGTTGTCCTTTGGCTCTCTGTGCATAAGTGCTTGGATCGCTGCCTTGGAATCAACGTGGATGATGGGAGGATGCTGATGGTCTGCAAGAGCATGCTGCAGAGCTTGTTGGATGGCAAAGAGTTCGGCCTGGAGGATGGTGCAATGGTCTGGGAGGCGCCAACCTGCTGTCAGATTGCTGTGGAACATCCCAGCAGCTGTGCGGCCTGCCACTGGGTCTCTGGAGCCATCAGTGTAATATGGCACACACCCTGGGCCTTCCGCACCCACAATGCTAGCTGAGGCAAGGTGGTGCAGAATGTCCCAGGTGCAATGCCTCTTGTTGTCTGGTATGGTTGTCCAGCGCACCGCAACCAGCTCTGGTGCCCAAGGGGGTGGCACCGTGTAGTTCGCTGCCAGTCTGTCACAGCCTCCCGCCTTGAGCAATGTCATGAGAAAGAGCTTCTGTGTGGCATCTGCTACCGACCACATCCATCGGCGGCCGGGATGCAGTGGAATGACCTGTCCATGGTGGACCCGTAAATCTCTCATCAGTTTGTCAGCCCCTGGGAATCGGAGATACTTTGCAATCCTCCTGGCAGCTACCAGTTGGATCCTGTCTTCAAGAGGCTGTAGCTGCACCTCAAGGTTCAGAGCCCCTGCATTGGCCCACCTAGGAGCCCCTGGCATGGCCCGTACAGCTGTGTTCTGGATGACACAGAGGGATTTGATGTTTGTGGGTCTGGCGTGAACCAGAGCAAGTGCCCCATAGTCAACGAGGGAACGTATTGCCTGGATGTAGAACAACCTCATGACCTCGAGGCTGGCCCAAACTCTAGGGTTGGCCATGGTACTCAATGCCCTGACCCTCTGCAGAGCCCTCTCTTTAATGTGGCACACATGTTTCTGGAAGGTGAGGTGCCTATCAATGTAGATGCCAAGGTACCTATAACTGTGAACCCACTCCAGGTTGATGCCCAGGACCCACAGCCTCTGAC
Organism: Cherax quadricarinatus; assembly: GCF_038502225.1. Lineage (NCBI taxonomy): Eukaryota > Metazoa > Arthropoda > Malacostraca > Decapoda > Parastacidae > Cherax > Cherax quadricarinatus. The sequence continues at coordinate 28,307,078 of NC_091326.1, forward strand.
TGGGCACCTTGGTGCGAAGGATCATGGCTTTGGATTTTGCCGCAGATATCTTGAGCCCCAAGTGATGGCAGGTGGAAGCCAGCAGATCGAGATCCTCCTGGGCACGCTGCAAAAGCCGGCACTTTCTAGGTACGACAAGTGCCAGGTCATCGGCATAGCTGAGGAGGATGGTGCCTCTGGAGAAAGGCAGGCACACCAGCTGGTGCATCAGTACATTGAACAGGGTGGGACTAAGCACCCCACCCTATGGAGTGCCGTTGTCCAGGGTCTTGAGAGAAGAGGCATGCCCCTGGAAGCGTACCCAGGACTGCCTGTCCTGGAGATAGGAACGAAGCCATGAAAGCAGCCTGCCTTTAATCCCCCTGCGGGCCAAGAGTGAGAGGATGGCAGGTGCACTGGCTAGCTCAAAAGCTTTCTCGAGGTCAAGAAAGACAACAATGTGGGCTTGGGCGTCCGACCCAATGCCGGTCAGTAGAGTGGTAAGGCTTTCGAAAGTGCCCACTCTTCTGGTGAAACCATAGAGGTGTTTATGAGGAGGGCCAAGCTTCCACCTCAGGCGCTCCAACACCATCCTTTCAGACACATTCGAGAAGCAACTGGTGAGGGAGATGGGTCTCACACTGCCAGGATCCCCAGGCGTAGGAATCGGTATGATGTCAGCCTCCTTCCATACGACAGGGAGTTCCAGCTCGCCAAGTCTGGTTGACGACCCCCAGGACAGCTGAATGTCCAGAATGGCCAGACCGAGTGATCATGCCATAGGTGTTACCATCATGCCCCAGTGCAGTGTCTCGATGAGATGTGAAGGCTGCCTGGAGCTCCTGGTCGGTGAAGTCTTCATCTGTGACGTCCTTAGCATGGCATGCCGCTTGGATCACCATCACCCTTCTAGGAAGGAGGGTGGCTTGGAGGTCCTGGAGATCCTGAGGCAGTTGAGCCATAGCCGCTCTGGAGGTGAATAGGTCCACCAGACGTTCTGCCTCCGTTGCGGGGTCTGGGTGGAACCGAGCCACACTGCGATGCTGCCCAGTGGCCAGACGTAACTTGGTCCAAATCTCAGATAAGGTGGAGGAGTAGCTGAAGGAGGCACACCACTCGAACCATTTAGCCTGCCGGACCCTGTGTTAGACATGGCATGCATCCTGCACCACTTCCCTGAGCAGACGCATGGACTCAACCATGGGATTACACCTGTGGATCTTGCGTACGACATTGATGCGGTGGTTCTGTTCCCTGATGTCCTCATTGTAAAACCACCAGTCACGTTTATATGACCCTCTGCCTGTAATCTTAAGTATTGCTGCCTCAGCTGCACATGTGAAGGCCACCTGCAAGCTTTGAGCTGCCTCATCTGGGTCTTCTGGAAGAGGAGACTCTGCCCACCAGCGCTCAATGACCTCCTGGAAGCACTGCCAGTCGGCCTTTTTTAGATTCCATCTAGGGGTAGGTGTGGGGAGCGGGCACCGCTGGACCATCAGTGTGGTGACCACTGCAAAGTGATCACTGGTGAGACAGGGGGTGGACCTCCCATCTCGCGCTCGAGAGCAACCGCCTAGAGATGAGTGTGACATCCAAGCGGCCACCATAGTGATGGGTTGGCTCACCATTATTGAGGAGGGGGATCTCAGGGACCTCCTCCAGCACAGCCGCAAGGTGCCTCCCAGCTGCGTTGGTAGGAGAGACAGAAGAAAGTATTGGGTGGTGGGCACTGACATCCCCAGCCACAACAAGACCCTCCCGTGGGGCGAGTGCTGCCACCTCTGAAATGTCAAGGGTGTACCGAGAGCTTCTGTAAATATTGCAAACCACGAGAGGTCCATCCGCCAAGTGTAGGGTGACAGCCTGAACCTTTATGCCCTCCCCACAGTCGATGGGGTCAGTGGAGATTGAATGAGGGATAGTGGTCTTGACATAGATCGCCGTGCCCCTGCCAGTCCCTTCCAGGCGCTGAAGGTAGGCAGAGAATCCCGGAATACGTGGCTGCATTTGACGTGACGAATCGGTGAGTGTCTCCTGAAACATGAAGACATCAATCTCATCCTGAACTGCAGCTTCAATCACAAGTGAATTTTCCGCTGCAGCCCACAAATGTTCCACTGGACGATCTTCAAGGGCCGCAGAGGTGGCTCACTGATTCCATCTCTGCTTTGGACTCGTCGTCTGTTGTTGGCGACTCCGGCGCCTCCTCCATCACAGACTGGAAGGACTCCTGGATGATGGCTTGAAGTTCCATTGAGTCTTTCCTGTCCAGTAGGACCACGCCCAGCCTCCATGACAGGAGCTGCCTGCAGGCGCCCCTGTCCTCTGCCGACGGCAGACGGCGACAGAGGAGCGCTGAGATGACCCCGATGGTTTTCTTCAGTCGATCTGGAAAGGATTCGACCATTACCTCTGCAGGCATTGAGCTGGACGACCCGTCGAGTTGGGGCTGGGTCACTGGGTATGTCTGGGTGGCTGTCTACACTGCAGCAGCATAAGCTGGGTGCACCCTGGGCCCGGCCTGAGTGGCCATGGGCTTCCAAGTCCCCCGGCGGGGAACCTCTGCCTGACTCTGGCCGCTCACAGTAGGGGCCTGCCCTTGGGAAGAGGCCTGCTGGCGGTATGGCAAGGAATGTTGGTGCCCAGCTGGGACCTGCTGGGCAGTGTGCCTGGCCTGTGGCTGTTTTTCCCAATGATTCTGTCTTCTTGGCCACCTTGCCATCTGACCCCGCGGTTGACCTCGCTGCTGCAAACCAGTGCCTGCCCCCTGATGCCACTGCTGGGAGCCCAGTGCTGGGAACTCGCTGGTATTGCCCTCCTGCAGTATCCGGGGAACCGTGATTTGAGCCCATGCTGACTGTTGCTGGGCAGTTCCAAGACTGGGTGGCGTCGGGGCTGTCGGGTCGTTCTGATGACGAACCTGCTGCCAGTGCTGCACCATCACAGGACAGCTCCGGTTCCAGGCATGGTGCCTCTTTGAGCAGTTGGCACACTTGGGCTCTGGCTGAAGGGCTTCGCCAGTTGGCTGTTTGAGGATTGCAATGCAGTCCTTCGAGTCGTGTGCCTTGCTGCACACACCACACTTCTTCTCTCGCTGGCAGGTGGCTGCAATATGATTGAACCCCTGACAGTTGAAGCATTGTACTGGGCTTGACAGGTATGGTCGGGTCTTGAATCTTCCCCAGACCCCAAGGTCCAGGTGCATGGGAAGTGGACCTATGTGGTGGATCAGCACTTGGTGGGTGGGCACCTTGTTCACCGTTGCAGTGAGTCGCTCCGCCTTGACAATATTGGGCACTTCCAAAATGGGATCAAGTGGGAGGGGCACAGGGACGTGTAAAAGCACCCCCCTTGTACACCTTCTCCGAAGCAACCAGTTCCACCATGCTGGGATGGGTCACAACCAGCCCCTTCAACTCCTCGTAAGAGTCTTCGTCCCGAGGAATGACCAGAACCTCGTTCCTGAGAGTGAACTCGCAGCGGAACTTGAGGTGGGGTAGACCTTCCAGATACCTTACAAACCCGTAGTTGGGAACCTTGAATTTGTTGAAGGCCCTGGTTGCTTGTGCCCGAGCTGAGCGGGAACTCCTCCTTCCACGTGGAGTCAGCCAGTCCCCGTCCACTGTGGAGGCCGACACAACTGGTATAGGGACCTGGGATGGCTCCATCCTTGCCAGTTGAGGAGCTACATCCTCCTGGCTTCCTTCCACAACCCCTATGGCCATCTGGGGGTGCAAGTCTTCTTGGGTAGGGGCTGCCGACGGACCTAGTGGCAGATTTGTAGATACAGTAGTCTCCACTGCATCCTTGGCCTTCTTGGTGGGGGCTCCCACCTGCCCCACGTCGTCCTCCAACTCGTCCCCACATTCCAAGGAATGTTTAGGCCGCTCTCCTGGGTCTGTCATGGTGACTGTAGGTGTGGGGACAGAGCCAGCAGCAGAGCTGCTGCCTGTGACCTCACAGCCGCCCACACTGGGTGCAGAGCTGTGAGGCTCAGAGCCCCAGTCGGGGCCCGTAGCCACCCTCTCGTGGCTCACTGTTCTGAAGCACTGAACATAGTCCAAGGATCACCAGGAACAACGCTAATCTGTGCGTAAACTAACAAAGATTTGCGAACACAACACACACTGTTTTCCAATCTTAGTCCCACCCTGTTCAATGTACTGATGCACCAGCTGGTGTGCCTGCCTTTCTCCAGAGGCACCATCCTCCTCAGCTATGCCGATGACCTGGCACTTGTCGTACCTAGGAAGTGCCGGCTTTTACAGCGTGCCCAGGAGGATCTTGATCTGCTGGCTTCCACCTGCCGTCACTTGGGGCTCAAGATATCTGTGGCAAAATCCAAAGCCATGATCCTTCGCACCAAGGTGCCCAGTCAGAGGCTGCGGGTCCTGGGCATTGACCTGGAGTGGGTTCACAGTTATAGTTACCTAGGCATCTACATTGACAGGCACCTCACCTTCCAGAAACATGTGTGCCACATTAAAGAGAGGGCTCTGCAGAGGGTCAGGGCATTGAGTGCCATGGCCAACCCTAGGGTTTGGTCCAGCCTCGAAGTCATGAGGTTGTTCTACATCCAGGCAATACGTTCCCTCGTTGACTATGGGGCACTTGCTCTGGCTTACGCCAGACCCACAAACATCAAATCCCTCTGTGTCATCCAGAACACAGCTGTACGGGCCATGCTGGGGGCTCCTAGGTGGGCCAGTGCAGTGGCTCTGAACCTTGAGGTGCAGCTACAGCCTCTTGAAGACAGGATCCAACTGGTAGCTGCCAGGAGGATTGCAAAGTATCTCCGACTCCCAGGGGCTGACAAACTGATGAGAGATTTACGGGTCCACCATGGACAGGTCATTCCACTGCATCCCGGCCGCCGATGGATGTGGTCGGTAGCAGATGCCACACAGAAGCTCTTGCCCATGACATTGCTTCAGGTGGGAGGCTGTGACAGACTGGCAGCGAACTACACGGTGCCACCTCCTTGGGCACCAGAGCTGTTTGCGGTGCACTGGACAATCCTACCAGACAGCAAGAGGCATTGCACCCGGGACATTCTGCACCACCTTGCCTCGGCTAGCATTGTGGGTGCGGAAGGCCCAGGGTGTGTGCCATATTACACCGATGGCTCCAGAGACCCAGTGGCAGGCCGCACAGCTGCTGGGATGTTCCACAGCAATCTGACAGCAGGTTGGCGCCTCCCAGATCATTGCACCATCCTCCAGGCCGAACTCTTTGCCATCCAACAAGCTCTGCAGCATGCTCTTGCAGACCATCAGCATCCCCCCATCATCCACGTTGATTCCAAGGCAGCGATCCAAGCACTTATGCACAGAGAGCCAAAGGACAACATACACTTAATCACATCCATCCGGGGTAACCTGCAGACTCTCATGGCCCAGGGTCACAGGGCTACCATCAACTGGATCCCGAGCCATGTGGGTATGCCTGGCAATGATGCTGCAGATGAGGCTGCTAGGACTGCAACCCTCGAGGCACAGCCACGTGCTGTGATCTCCATCAGCCTCAGCCAGATTGCGCTCCGGGCTGCTGGTGTGGTCTGGCGCCCCGTTCCCTGACCCTGGGGATTCACAGAGCCTCTGTTGGTATGTCAGGGCGAGCCACAGGGTGCCCCCTCCAAGTATTCAGACACAGTCCAGAGAACTGAGGGTGCATATCCACCGCCTACACTTAGGGTATCCCACCACTGCGCGGATTGTTGAACGGGCACGAGAGGAGCTCTGTGCCCATTGTGACCGATTGGTTCGACAGCCCTTGGTGCACTACCTGTTAGACTGCCCAGCTATGATACCCCTTTGCCGTAGACACTTCCCAATGATCCCAGTAGGGCTGGCCCGAGAGGATGAGGCAGCACATCTTGTGTGCCTAGCTGTCAGGGACTTGGAAACCTTACTTCCAGTCATTGCACGTCATCCGCCCCCCGCTGAAGTTGCTGCGAGGGCCTGCTTTGGGCCTCCATTGCACTGCACACCAGCCACTGTTAGTGCACACTAACGTTTGGTACGTCATCTGGCCATAGGGCCGGTGAGGTGCCCCCCCGCCTTCCTGCTGAAGACCTGCCACGCAGGTGCAAGTAATGATAAACGTCACTTCCCTACCCGGGGAGCCAATGCCGGGTCACCAGAATGGAAGAGACCCTGGCCAGGATACCATACCGGCGAATCAAATAGAATAGAATAGAATAGGGCCGGGGATGGCAGACCAGAGAGGTCTAGCTTCTCCTTACAAGCCCCGTGAGGGCAAGGAATGTGGCTAGGCCTGGGGACATTTGGTCCCAAAGATGAGGAGGTACTTGTGCCTCCTCCCATGGCAGACTTAGGTCTCAGATACTCCCTGGACAGGGAGCCAAGGCCGGGCCACCACTTGGAAAAGGCCCGGGCCGGGAGAATACCGGCGAATCAACAAGAAGAATTAAAACTCGAATGCAATTCAAATGACGAAATAGAATATTTATTATTGGAACTAATTATTCAATTATAAATACCAAAAAGTCACAATACCGTGACTGGAACAACACACAAATAACCCGCACAAAGAAGACAGGAACTAACGACGACATTTCGGACCGAGTTGACTCACAACATAAGAGGGATTACTTACGTCTTCTAATAGAATAATTGACGATTTGGCATCATATGAGAGTGGAAGGAGCTTATACTTAGTCTCCCAGCCAATCAGGAATCGTGGCTAAAGCTCTCGTGTCCCACGGCGAGGGTCCGGGTTCGATTCCCGGAGAGGGTAGAAACATTAGGCGTGTTTCCTTACACCTGTTGTCCATGTTCACCAATCAATATAATATGTATCAGGGTGTTAGTGGACTGGTGTGGGTCACATCCTGGGTGTTAGTGGACTGGTGTGGGTCACATCCTGGGTGTTAGTGGACTGGTGTGGGTCACATCCTGGGTGTTAGTGGACTGGTGTGGGTCATATCCTGGGTGTTAGTGGACTGGTGTGGGTCACATCCTGGGTGTTAGTGGACGTGTGGGTCACATCCTGGGTGTTAGTGGACTGGTGTGGGTCACATCCTGGGTGTTAGTGGACTGATGTGGGTCGCATCCTGGGTGTTAGTGGACTGGTGTGGGTCACATCCTGGGTGTTAGTGGACTGGTGTGGGTCACATCCTGGGTGTTAGTGGACTGATGTGGGTCACATCCTGGGTGTTAGTGGACTGATGTGGGTCACATCCTGGGTGTTAGTGGACTGGTGTGGGTCACATCCTGGGTGTTAGTGGACTGGTGTGGGTTACATCCTGGGTGTTAGTGGACTGGTGTGGGTCACATCCTGGGTGTTAGTGGACTGGTGTGGGTCACATCCTGGGTGTTAGTGGACTGATGTGGGTCACATCCTGGGTGTTAGTGGACTGGTGTGGGTCACATCATGGGTGTTAGTGGACTGGTGTGGGTCACATCCTGGGTGTTAGTGGACTGGTGTGGGTCACATCCTGGGTGTTAGTGGACTGGTGTGGGTCACATCCTGTGTGTTAGTGGACTGGTGTGGATCGCATCCTTTGCGTTAGTGGACTGATGTGCTTCACATCCTGGGTGTTAGTGGACTGGCGTGGGTCACATACTGGGTGTTAGTGGACTGGTGTGGGTCGCATCCTGGGTGTTAGTGGACTGATGTGGGTCACATCCTGGGTGTTAGTGGACTGGTGTGGGTCACATCCTGGGTGTTAGTGGACTGATGTGGGTCACATCCTGGGTGTTAGTGGACTGATGTGGGTCACATCCTGGGTGTTAGTGGACTGGTGTGGGTCACATCCTGGGTGTTAGTGGACTGATGTGGGTCACATCCTGGGTGTTAGTGGACTGATGTGGGTCACATCCTGGGTGTTAGTGGACTGGTGTGGGTCACATCCTGGGTGTTAGTGAACTGGTGTGGGTCACATCCTGGGTGTTAGTGGACTGGTGTGGGTCACATCCTGGGTGTTAGTGGACTGATGTGGTTCACATCCTGGGTGTTAGTGGACTGGTGTGGGTCACATCCTGGGTGTTAGTGGACTGATGTGGGTCACATCCTGGGTGTTAGTGGACTGAAGTGGGTCACATCCTGGGTGTTAGTGGACTGGTGTGGGTCACATCCTGGGTGTTAGTGAACTGGTGTGGGTCACATCCTGGGTGTTAGTGGACTGGTGTGGGTCACATCCTGGGTGTTAGTGGACTGGTGTGGGTCACATCCTGGGTGTTAGTGGACTGGTGTGGGTCACATCCTGGGTGTTAGTGGACTGGTGTGGGTCACATCCTGGGTGTTAGTGAACTGGTGTGGGTCACATCCTGGGTGTTAGTGGACTGGTGTGGGTCACATCCTGGGTGTTAGTGGACTGATGTGGTTCACATCCTGGGTGTTAGTGGACTGGTGTGGGTCACATCCTGGGTGTTAGTGGACTGGTGTGGGTCACATCCTGGGTGTTAGTGGACTGGTGTGGGTCACATCCTGGGTGTTAGTGAACTGGTGTGGGTCACATCCTGGGTGTTAGTGGACTGGTGTGGGTCACATCCTGGGTGTTAGTGAACTGGTGTGGGTCACATCCTGGGTGTTAGTGGACTGATGTGGGTCACATCCTGGGTGTTAGTGGACTGATGTGGGTCACATCCTGGGTGTTAGTGGACTGGTGTGGGTCACATCATGGGTGTTAGTGGACTGGTGTGGGTCACATCCTGGGTGTTAGTGGACTGGTGTGGGTCACATCCTGGGTGTTAGTGGACTGGTGTGGGTCACATCCTGGGTGTTATTATTATTATTATTATTATTATTGTTATTGTTATTTGGTGACGTTGTGGACAAGGCTCCTCAAGGGAGGTTCCTTGACGCTGGTGAGGGGCTCTTGATCTAGGGGATTGGATCTGTGCTCCAGTTCCCTGAATTAAGTCTGAATACCTTCCATCCCCCCCACAGGCTCTGTATAATCCTACGGGTTTAGCCCTCCCCCATGATTATAATAATCATGTTGGAGAGGGGCAGGATAAATTACTTTATTATTACGCTAATATCATCTCTACGGTTTATTTATCTTTCACAATTAATTTAATATGTCATACTAAACACTATAAATGACGTAGAAACATATTATATAATCTAAAATGAATAAAATAGGCCATAATATAGCCAGTGTTCAACAGGAATGTCCTATGTTAAGTCATTTCCCTCCTTCCTCTACCGTTTTCTTTGGCTTTTTGTAAGAGAAAACGGAGTTTTGTAGAGGCTCACTGTATTAAATCACTAATTTCATAAGAAAAACATTTAAACAAGCGATTTTCTAAGATTTTTTTTTTCCGGAGGCGAGCGGCCGGTTGGGGTTCCGGCGAATATCCCGGAAGTAACTTATTGACTTATTTTACTCCACAGAGGATTTTGCTATTTAATTAAATGAAATAATATTCACAGGAATCTTGAAAGAATAATTGTTCTTAATTTCAATTTTGGAAATATTCCAAATATTTTGGGATTTGTCTGGGAATAAAGGGCAGATATTTTGCAACAGTCAAATAACTTACCAACTTTGTTTTTTGTGGATAAAAATCACATTAGCATTTTTGTCTCGGTACCAAGTGTACAAACACCTGACCTAGTGGCATATAGGCGCTCAGGGCTGCGAAATGTTATTAATTTTTAAAGGGGTGGGCCGGTATGCCAGGGGAAGGTCCCGGTCGGATGACCAACAAGTTAGTGGCCCGGTGGCCCGGTGGCCTGGTGGCTAAAGCTCCCGCTTCACACACGGAGGACCCGGGTTCGATTCCCGGTGGGTGGAAACATTTCGACACGTTTCCTTACACTATTGTCCTGTTCACCTAGCAGCAAATAGGTACCTGGGTGTTAGTCGACTGGTGTGGGTCGCATCCTGGGGGACAAGATTAAGGACCCCAATGGAAATAAGTTAGACAGTCCTCGATGACGCACTGACTTTCTTGGGTTATCCTGGGTGGCTAACCCTCCGGGGTTAAAAATCCGAACGAAATCTTATCTTATCTTAACAACTCCAGCTGTGGGTCTTTATCTAAGACCCGCGTCAGGGAACACTTGTCCTGTTTCCTGACGAACCTACTTGATTAGACCATAGTTTTTAAATAGGTCAGCCAGGGGAAGGCCTTGGTCAGATGACCAAAAGCTCCAGCTGCTGGTCGATATATGACTATGATCAGCGTCAGCAGACATTTTTACTATTTGCTGACAAAGTCTGCTCCTGGAGCAGACTCGTGCAACACCGTCTTAACCAAGAACCAAGTTTGGGAAACACTGAAATGTTGAGAAAGAATGGAGAAGTAGATAAACTTGATAATAAAGACGAAAATACAGATGTAATATTGGGGGGGGGAGGTAGTAGACACTGTGATGTACATAGTGTTGTAGTACACTGTGATGTACATAGTGTAGCAGTACACTGTGATGTACATAGTGTAGTAGTACACTGTGATGTACATAGTGTAGCAGTACACTGTGATGTACATAGTGTAGCAGTGCACTGTGATGTACATAGTGTAGCAGTACACTGTGATGTACATAGTGTAGCAGCACACTGTGATGTACATAGTGTAGCAGCACACTGTGATGTACATAGTGTAGCAGTACACTGTGATGTACATAGTGTAGCAGCACACTGTGATGTACATAGTGTAGCAGTACACTGTGATGTACATAGTGTAGCAGTACACTGTGATGTACATAGTGTAGCAGTGCACTGTGATGTACATAGTGTAGCAGTACACTGTGATGTACATAGTGTAGCAGTACACTGTGATGTACATAGTGTAGCAGCACACTGTGATGTACATAGTGTAGCAGTACACTGTGATGTACATAGTGTAGCAGTACACTGTGATGTACATAGTGTAGCAGTACACTGTGATGTACATAGTGTAGCAGCACACTGTGATGTACATAGTGTAGCAGCACACTGTGATGTACATAGTGTAGCAGTACACTGTGATGTACATAGTGTAGCAGCACACTGTGATGTACATAGTGTAGCAGTACACTGTGATGTACATAGTGTAGCAGTGCACTGTGATGTACATAGTGTAGCAGTACACTGTGATGTACATAGTGTAGCAGTACACTGTGATGTACATAGTGTAGCAGTACACTGTGATGTACATAGTGTAGCAGTACACTGTGATGTACATAGTGTAGCAGTACACTGTGATGTACATAGTGTAGCAGTACACTGTGATGTACATAGTGTAGCAGTGCACTGTGATGTACATAGTGTAGCAGTACACTGTGATGTACATAGTGTAGCAGTACACTGTGATGTACATAGTGTAGCAGTACACTGTGATGTACATAGTGTAGCAGTACACTGTGATGTACATAGTGTAGCAGTACACTGTGATGTACATAGTGTAGCAGTACACTGTGATGTACATAGTGTAGCAGTACACTGTGATGTACATAGTGTAGCAGTACACTGTGATGTACATAGTGTAGCAGTACACTGTGATGTACATAGTGTAGCAGTACACTGTGATGTACATAGTGTAGCAGTACACTGTGATGTACATAGTGTAGCAGTACACTGTGATGTACATAGTGTAGCAGCACACTGTGATGTACATAGTGTAGCAGTACACTGTGATGTACATAGTGTAGCAGCACACTGTGATGTACATAGTGTAGCAGTACACTGTGATGTACATAGTGTAGCAGCACACTGTGATGTACATAGTGTAGCAGTGCACTGTGATGTACATAGTGTAGCAGTACACTGTGATGTACATAGTGTAGCAGTGCACTGTGATGTACATAGTGTAGCAGTACACTGTGATGTACATAGTGTAGCAGTACACTGTGATGTACATAGTGTAGCAGCACACTGTGATGTACATAGTGTAGCAGTACACTGTGATGTACATAGTGTAGCAGTACACTGTGATGTACATAGTGTAGCAGTACACTGTGATGTACATAGTGTAGCAGCACACTGTGATGTACATAGTGTAGCAGCACACTGTGATGTACATAGTGTAGCAGTACACTGTGATGTACATAGTGTAGCAGCACACTGTGATGTACATAGTGTAGCAGTACACTGTGATGTACATAGTGTAGCAGTGCACTGTGATGTACATAGTGTAGCAGTACACTGTGATGTACATAGTGTAGCAGTACACTGTGATGTACATAGTGTAGCAGTACACTGTGATGTACATAGTGTAGCAGTACACTGTGATGTACATAGTGTAGCAGTACACTGTGATGTACATAGTGTAGCAGTACACTGTGATGTACATAGTGTAGCAGTGCACTGTGATGTACATAGTGTAGCAGTACACTGTGATGTACATAGTGTAGCAGTACACTGTGATGTACATAGTGTAGCAGTACACTGTGATGTACATAGTGTAGCAGTACACTGTGATGTACATAGTGTAGCAGTACACTGTGATGTACATAGTGTAGCAGTACACTGTGATGTACATAGTGTAGCAGTACACTGTGATGTACATAGTGTAGCAGTACACTGTGATGTACATAGTGTAGCAGTACACTGTGATGTACATAGTGTAGCAGTACACTGTGATGTACATAGTGTAGCAGTACACTGTGTTGTACATAGTGTAGCAGTACACTGTGATGTACATAGTGTAGCAGCACACTGTGATGTACATAGTGTAGCAGTACACTGTGATGTACATAGTGTAGCAGCACACTGTGATGTACATAGTGTAGCAGTACACTGTGATGTACATAGTGTAGCAGCACACTGTGATGTACATAGTGTAGCAGTACACTGTGATGTACATAGTGTAGCAGTACACTGTGATGTACATAGTGTAGCAGTACACTGTGATGTACATAGTGTAGCAGCACACTGTGATGTACATAGTGTAGCAGTACACTGTGATGTACATAGTGTAGCAGTACACTGTGATGTACATAGTGTAGCAGTACACTGTGATGTACATAGTGTAGCAGTACACTGTGATGTACATAGTGTAGCAGCACACTGTGATGTACATAGTGTAGCAGTACACTGTGATGTACATAGTGTAGCAGTACACTGTGATGTACATAGTGTAGCAGTACACTGTGATGTACATAGTGTAGCAGCACACTGTGATGTACATAGTGTAGCAGTACACTGTGATGTACATAGTGTAGCAGTACACTGTGATGTACATAGTGTAGCAGTACACTGTGATGTACATAGTGTAGCAGCACACTGTGATGTACATAGTGTAGCAGCACACTGTGATGTACATAGTGTAGCAGCACACTGTGATGTACATAGTGTAGCAGTACACTGTGATGTACATAGTGTAGCAGCACACTGTGATGTACATAGTGTAGCAGCACACTGTGATGTACATAGTGTAGCAGCACACTGTGATGTACATAGTGTAGCAGCACACTGTGATGTACATAGTGTAGCAGCACACTGTGATGTACATAGTGTAGCAGCACACTGTGATGTACATAGTGTAGCAGCACACTGTGATGTACATAGTGTAGCAGTACACTGTGATGTACTTAGTGTAGCAGTACACTGTGATGTACATAGTGTAGCAGCACACTGTGATGTACATAGTGTAGCAGTACACTGTGATGTACATAGTGTAGCAGTACACTGTGATGTACATAGTGTAGCAGCACACTGTGATGTACATAGTGTAGCAGCACACTGTGATGTACATAGTGTAGCAGTACACTGTGATGTACATAGTGTAGCAGCACACTGTGATGTACATAGTGTAGCAGTACACTGTGATGTACATAGTGTAGCAGTACACTGTGATGTACATAGTGTAGCAGCACACTGTGATGTACATAGTGTAGCAGTACACTGTGATGTACATAGTGTAGCAGTGCACTGTGATGTACATAGTGTAGCAGTACACTGTGATGTACATAGTGTAGCAGTACACTGTGATGTACATAGTGTAGCAGCACACTGTGATGTACATAGTGTAGCAGTACACTGTGATGTACATAGTGTAGCAGTGCACTGTGATGTACATAGTGTAGCAGTACACTGTGATGTACATAGTGTAGCAGCACACTGTGATGTACATAGTGTAGCAGTACACTGTGATGTACATAGTGTAGCAGCACACTGTGATGTACATAGTGTAGCAGTACACTGTGATGTACATAGTGTAGCAGCACACTGTGATGTACATAGTGTAGCAGCACACTGTGATGTACATAGTGTAGCAGCACACTGTGATGTACATAATGTAGCAGCACACTGTGATGTACATAGTGTAGCAGTACACTGTGATGTACATAGTGTAGCAGCACACTGTGATGTACATAGTGTAGCAGTACACTGTGATGTACATAGTGTAGCAGTACACTGTGATGTACATAGTGTAGCAGTACACTGTGATGTACATAGTGTAGCAGTACACTGTGATGTACACGTTTCTTCCTACTTCTCCTCCTCCCTCTCCCCCTCCCTGCCAGAGCACACGTGTGAGGGTGGAGGGAGGTCAACACGTGTGTCAACATCTGTATCGTGGTAATATGTGTGAGGGTGGGGGAGTTTAACACATGTGTCAACATCTGTATCGTGGTAACACATGCTGTATCCTCACCTTCCTCTCCCCTTCCCTTGCTATCCCTCCCTTCCTTCTCCCCTTCCCCTCCCCAGCCTCTCCCCTTCTCCATCACCTCCCCTACCAAACTATCACCACTGCCATCTACCACAACTACCACCATCACTACTACCACCATCATCACTACCATCCACCACAACTGCCACCATCACTACTACTAGACCTCATCTTCACTAACAATGATGATCTGATAAGAAATATCACCATATCAAAAACAATATACTCAGATCACAACATAATTGAGGTTCAGTCATGTATGCGTGGAGCCCCAGACCGACATAATGAGATTAGTCACGAGGGAGCATTCACCAAATTCAACTTCAATAACAAAAACATAAAGTGGGACCAAGTAAACCAAGTCCTAACCGATATAAGCTGGGAAGATATACTAAGCAACACAGACCCCAACTTATGCCTAGAACAGATTAACTCGGTAGCACTCGATGTATGCACAAGGCTTATTCCTCTAAGAAAAAGGAGGAGTAGATGTAAAACTGAAAGAGACAGGCGCTCCCTTTACAGGCGACGGAAAAGAATAACAGAGCGGCTAAAAGAGGTCAATATATCTGAAATGCGTAGGGAGACACTGGTCAGAGAAATAGCAAGCATCGAACTTAAGCTAAAAGAATCCTTTAGGAGTCAGGAATCGCGGGAAGAACTAAAAGCCATAAATGAAATCGAAAGAAACCCAAAGTATTTCTTCTCCTATGCCAAATCAAAATCGAGAACAACGTCCAGTATTGGGCCCCTACTTAAACAAGATGGGTCCTACACAGATGACAACAAGGAAATGAGTGAGCTACTCAAGTCCCAATATGACTCAGGTTTTAGCAAGCCGCTAACCAGACTGAGAGTCGAAGATCAAAATGAATTTTTTATGAGAGAGCCACAAAATTTGATTAACACAAGCCTATCCGATGTTATCCTGACGCCAAATGACTTCGAACAGGCGATAAATGACATGCCCATGCACTCTGCCCCAGGGCCAGACTCATGGAACTCTGTGTTCATCAAGAACTGCAAGAAGCCCCTATCACGAGCCTTTTCCATCCTATGGAGAGGGAGCATGGACACGGGGGTCGTCCCACAGTTACTAAAAACAACAGACATAGCCCCACTCCACAAAGGGGGCAGTAAAGCAACAGCAAAGAACTACAGACCAATAGCACTAACATCCCATATCATAAAAATCTTTGAAAGGGTCCTAAGAAGCAAGATCACCACGCATCTAGAAACCCATCAGTTACACAACCCAGGGCAACATGGGTTTAGAACAGGTCGCTCCTGTCTGTCTCAACTATTGGACCACTACGACAAGGTCCTAAATGCGCTAGAAGACAAAAAGAATGCAGATGTAATATATACAGACTTTGCAAAAGCCTTCGACAAGTGTGACCATGGCGTAATAGCGCACAAAATGCGTGCTAAAGGAATAACAGGAAAAGTCGGTCGATGGATCTATAATTTCCTCACTAACAGAACACAGAGAGTAGTCGTCAACAGAGTAAAGCCCGAGGCAGCTACGGTGAAAAGCTCTGTTCCACAAGGCACAGTACTCGCTCCCATCTTGTTCCTCATCCTTATATCCGACATAGACAAGGATGTCAGCCACAGCACCGTGTCTTCCTTTGCAGATGACACCCGAATCTGCATGACAGTGTCTTCCATTGCAGACACTGCAAAGCTCCAGGCAGACATCAACCAAATCTTTCAGTGGGCTGCAGAAAACAATATGAAGTTCAACGATGAGAAATTTCAATTACTCAGATATGGTAAACATGAGGAAATTAAATCTTCATCAGAGTACAAAACAAATTCTGGCCACAAAATAGAGCGAAACACCAACGTCAAAGACCTGGGAGTGATCATGTCGGAGGATCTCACCTTCAAGGACCATAACATTGTATCAATCGCATCTGCTAGAAAAATGACAGGATGGATAATGAGAACCTTCAAAACTAGGGAGGCCAAGCCCATGATGACACTCTTCAGGTCACTTGTTCTATCTAGGCTGGAATATTGCTGCACACTAACAGCACCTTTCAAGGCAGGTGAAATTGCCGACCTAGAAAATGTACAGAGAACTTTCACGGCGCGCATAACGGAGATAAAACACCTCAATTATTGGGAGCGCTTGAGGTTCCTAAACCTGTATTCCCTGGAACGCAGGAGGGAGAGATACATGATTATATACACCTGGAAAATCCTAGAGGGACTAGTACCGAACTTGCACACGAAAATCACCCACTACGAAAGCAAAAGACTTGGCAGACGATGCACCATCCCCCCAATGAAAAGCAGGGGTGTCACTAGCACGTTAAGAGACCATACAATAAGTGTCAGGGGCCCGAGACTGTTCAACTGCCTCCCAGCACACATAAGGGGGATTACCAACAGACCCCTGGCAGTCTTCAAGCTGGCACTGGACAAGCACCTAAAGTCAGTTCCGGATCAGCCGGGCTGTGGCTCGTATGTTGGTTTGCGTGCAGCCAGCAGCAACAGCCTCGTTGATCAGGCTCTGATCCACCAGGAGGCCTGGTCTCAGACCGGGCCGCGGGGGCGTTGACCCCCGGAACTCTCTCCAGGTAAACTCCAGGTAAAACTACCACCATCACTACTACCACCACCATCACTACCATCCACCACAACTACCACCATCACTACTACCACCATCACTACTACCACCATCATCACTACCATCCACCACAACTGCCATCATCACTACTACCACCATCATCACTACCATCCACCACAACTACCACCATCACTACTACCACCATCACTACTACCACCATCATAACTACCCTCCACCACAACTACCACCATCACTACTACCACCATCACTACTACTACCATCATCACTACCATCCTCCACAACTACCACCATCACTACTACCACCATTACTACTACCATCATCACTACCATCCACCACAACTACCACCATCACTACTACCACCATCACTACTACCACCATCATCACTACCATCCACCACAATTACCACCATCACTACTACCACCATCATAACTGCCCTCCACCACAACTACCAATATCACTACTACCACCATCATCACTACCATCCACCACAACTACCACCATCACTACTACCACCATCATCACTACCATCCACCACAACTACCACCATCACTACACCCACCATCATCACTACCATCCACCACAACTACCACCATCACTACTACCACCATCACTACTACCACCATCATCACTACCATCCACCAAAACTACCACCATCACTACTACCACCATCACTAGTACCACCATCATCACTACCATCCACCACAACTATCACCATCACTACTACCACCATCACTACTACTACCATCATCACTACCATCCACCACAACTACCACCATCACTACTACCACCATCACTACTACCATCATCACTACCATTAACCACAACTACCACCATTATCACTACAAACCACCACAATTACCACCATCACTACTACCACCATCACTACTACTACCATCATAACTGCCCTCCACCACAACTACCACCATCACTACTACCGCCATCATCACTACCATCCACCAAAACTACCACCATCACTACTACCAAAATCATCACTACCATCCACCACAACTACCACCATCACTACTACTACCATCATCACTACCATCCACCACAACTACCACGATCACTACTACCACCATCATAAATGCCCTCCACCACAACTACCACCATCACTACTACCACCATCACTACTACCACCAACATCACTACCATCCACCACAACTACCACCATCACTACTACCACCGTCATCAATACCATCCACCACAACTACCACCATCACTACTACCACCATCACTACTACCACCATCATCACTACCATCCACCACAACTACCACCATCACTACTACCACTATCACTATTACCACCAACATCACTACCATCCACCACAACTACCACCATCACTACTACAACCATCATCACTACCATCCATCACAACTACCACAATCACTACTACCACCATCACTACTACCACCATCATCACTACCATCCATCACAACTACCACAATCACTACTACCACAATCACTACTACCACCATGATAACTACTCTCCACCACAACTACCACCATCACTGCTACCACTATCACTACTACCACCATCATCACTACCATCAATCACAACTATCACCATCACTGCTACCACCATCATCACTACCATCCACCGCAACTATCACCATCACTACTATCACCATCATCACTACCAACCACCACAACTACCACAATCACTACTACCACCATCACTACTACCACCATCAATACGACCATCATCACTACTACCAACATCGCTACTACCACCATCACTACTACCACCATCACTTCTACAACCATCACTACTACCACCATCACTACTACCACCATCACTTCTACAACCATCACTACTGCCACCATCACTACTACCACCATCACTACTACCCCTACCACTTCTACCACCACTACTACCCCACCAATACTACCACCACTACTACCAACACTACCACAACTACCACTACCACCACTACCACCACTACCACTATTACCAAAACCACCAGTACCACTACCACCACTACCACTA
Organism: Cherax quadricarinatus; assembly: GCF_038502225.1. Taxonomy (NCBI): domain Eukaryota; kingdom Metazoa; phylum Arthropoda; class Malacostraca; order Decapoda; family Parastacidae; genus Cherax; species Cherax quadricarinatus. Next base: position 28,326,215 of record NC_091326.1, read on the forward strand.
CTACCACCACCACTACCACCACCGCCACCACCACCACTACCACCACTACCACAACCACCACTACCACTACCACCACCACTACCACCACCATTAGTACCACTACCACGACCACCAGTTCCATCACTACCACCACTACCACCACCAACAGTACCACCACTACCACACACACTCCCTCCCTCTACAATACTAAGCACCAAACTCTCCCTGAGATCCCAAATATTCCTCAGAAATCCCCAATTTAATCCCCTAAATCCGGGGTTAAGTTCAGTAATCTGAGAAATCTTACCATAACAGACTACTGTTACCATAACAGACTACTGTTACCATAACAGACTACTGTTACCATAACAGACTACTGTTACCATAAGCTCACCAAATTGTGTTCAGTGTTAATTAATCCTCTTATTATTACCAATACACACACACACACACACACACACACACACACACACACACACACACACACACACATACACACACAGTAACAAGGGGACACAGTTGGAAGCTGAAGACACAGATGAATCACAGGGATGTTAGGAAGTATTTCTTCAGCCACAGAGTAGTCAGTAAGTGGAATAGTTTGGGAAGCGATGTAGTGGAGGCAGGATCCATACATAGCTTTAAGCAGAGGTATGATAAAGCTCACGGCTCAGGGAGAGTGACCTAGTAGCGATCAGTGAAGAGGCGGGGCCAGGAGCTCGGACTCGACCCCCGCAACCTCAACTAGGTGAGTACACACACACACATACACACACACACACACACACACACACACACACACACACACACACACACACACACACACACACACACACACACACACAGTTCCTCCACTACTTCCCCCCCCACACTCTGACATACACACTACTAACCTAACATACAGAACTACATAGGTTTCCCACTCTGAGGCAATCAGGATAAAACAAAAATGGGTTGCTAGTGAGCAACAAGAAAAACCAAGGGACAGGAGGAGGAAGCTGCAAAGGAAGATTGGGCAGCAGAGCTCATAAAAAGAGATCATGAATGGGAAAAGAAACTAGAAGAACTTAGCATGAGAATGAAAGAGAGGATAGATATGGAAAGCAGAAAGTGGGAGGTGCATGTCAAAGCAGCAGAGGCCAGGATACAGAGTTTAGAAGAGGAACTGAAAAATCTGAAAGAGCCTAAAGAACTAAAGAACATTTTGGGATTGACAACAGAGACTGCTACCTCAGCCACAAATAAGGGGACTGTAGGGAAAGAAGGGGCACAGCTGCATGGAGATGCTCTATCAGAGGAGACTGTAGCAAATGAAAGAGCTAAGCTTTATGTGGAGGCCCTAACAGACAACAACAGTGAAACTGAAGAAAGGAAAGCTGCAGTGCAGGAAACCAAATTAAATGAGGGGATACACAGGGATATGCAGTGGGAGAATGAAAGGGTGAGGTCAGTCTTTGTGTATGGGCTCCAGGAAGTTGAAGGGGAAACATATGAAGCAAGAAAACAAGGGAAAAAAAAACAATTGAAAGCATCATGAAAGCATTAGAAGACGACATGACCCAGCTGGAAAATTTTCGGAGAATAGGGGGGTTTGTAAAACAAAGAACCCGGCCAGTGAAAGTGACCTTCAAGGTAGAAGCGACTCAGACCAGGATCCTGCAGGAGAAAGCACGATTAAGGGACATGCCGGCATACAGGAAGGTGTATCTCGACCGCGACAGAACACAAGAAGAAAGGCAGAAACTGAGAGAGATGGTACAAAGGTGAAAGGAGGAAAGAGAGGGGATGGAGAAGACAGACAGGAGATCCCAGACCCAGGAAGAAGATCAAATACAGCCTCCATCACAACTTCCTATAGAAGCCTCCCAACCAGGTCAACCCCAGTGCAACCAAACACTCTAAATCAAAACACCCATGCCACATCCAATGCCCCCATCCACTACATTACAAACTCGACCCCCACAGCAACAACCCATAGTTCCTTACCAGGTCTCTCCACTTCCCCAACCCCAATATACCTCCCAGACCACAGTCTTAGAAAAGAAGTTGAAGGTGTGGTATACAAATGCAGATGGAATAACAAACAAGTATGAGGAGTGGCACGAAAGAATCAAAGAGACATCCCCAGACATAATAGCACTCACAGAAACAAAACTCACCAGAATAATAACAGATTCAATCTTTCCATCCGGATACCAAATCCTCAGGAAAGACAGAGGGAGGAGAGGGGGAGGAGGAGTTGCACTGCTCATTAAAAACCAGTGGGATTTTGAGAAAATGGAAGGAATGGATGGCATGGGCGAAAGGGACTACTTAGTAGGAACAATCCAGTCTGAGGGACATAAGGTGATAATTGCAGTAATGTACAACCCACCACAGAACTGCAGGAGGTCAAGAGAAGAATACGATGAGAGCAACAGAGCAATGATCGACACACTAGCCGAGGTGGCCAGGAGAGCACACATGGGGGGAGCAAAGTTACTAATTATGGGTGATTTCAATCACAAGGAGATTGACTGGGAAAACCTGGAGCCCCATGGGGGTCCCAAAACATGGAGAGCCAAGATGATGGATGTGGTACTGGAAAACCTCATGCATCAACATGTTAGAGACACTACCAGAGAGAGAGGAGAGGATGAACCAGCAAGGCTGGACCTTGTATTCACCATGAGTAGTTCGGACATCGAGGGTATCATGTATGAAAGGCCCCTGGGAGCTAGTGATCATGTGGTTCTGTGCTTCGACTACATAGTTGAGCTCCAAGTGGAGAGAGTAGCAGGAATAGGCTGGGAAAAACCAAACTACAAAAGGGGGAACTACTCAGGCATGAGGAACTTCCTTCAAGACATTCAGTGGGAGAGGGAACTGACAGGAAAACCAGTTAAAGAAATGATGGACTATGTAGCAACAAAATGCAAGGAGGCAGAGGAGAGGTTTGTTCCCAAGGGAAACAGAAATAATGGGAAGAACAGAACGAGTCCTTGGTTCACCCAAAGGTGTAGGGAGGCAAAAACTAGGTGTACTAGAGAATGGAAAAGGTACAGAAGACAGAGAACTCAGGAATATAAAGAAATCAGCAGAAGAGCCAGAAACGAATATGCACAGATAAGAAGGGAGGCTCAGAGACAATATGAAAATGACATAGCATCAAAAGTAAAGACTGACCCGAAGCTGTTGTATAGCCACATCAGGAGGAAAGCAACAGTCAAGGACCAGGTAATCAGACTGAGGAAGGGTGATGGGGAATTCACAAGAAACGACCAAGAGGTATGTCAGGAGCTCAACACAAGATTTAAAGAGGTATTTACAGTGGAAATCAGTAGGACTCCAGGAAATCAGAACAGGGGGGCACACCAGCAAGTGCTGGATGAGGTACATATAACCAAGGAGGAGGTGAAGAAGCTGCTATGCGAACTTGACACCTCAAAGGCGGTGGGACCAGACAACATCTCTCCATGGGTCCTTAAAGAGGGAGCAGAGATATTGTGTGAGCCATTAACAAAGATCTTCAACACATCATTTGAAACTGGGCAACTCCCTGAGGTATGGAAAATGGCAAATGTAGTCCAAATTTTTAAAAAGGGAGACAGACATGAGGCACTAAACTACAGACCTGTATCACTAACGTGTATAGCATGCAAGGTCATGGAGAAGATCATCAGGAGGAGAGTGGTGGGGCACCTGGAAAGAAACAAGTGTATAATTGACAACCAGCACGGTTTCAGGGAAGGAAAATCCTGTGTCACAAACCTACTAGAGTTTTATGACAAGGTGACAGAAGTAAGACAAGAGAGAGAGGGGTGGATCGACTGCATATTTTTGGACTGCAAGAAGGCCTTCGACACAGTTCCTCACAAGAGGTTACTGCAAAAGTTAGAGGACAAGGCACACATAACAGGAAAGGCACTGCAATGGATCAGAGAATATCTGACAGGGAGGCAACAACGAGTCATGGTACGCGACGAGGTGTCAGAGTGGGCGCCTGTGACAAGCGGGGTTCCACAGGGGTCAGTCCTAGGACCTGTGCTGTTCTTGGTATATGTGAACGACATAACGGAAGGGATAGACTCAGAAGTGTCCTTGTTTGCAGATGATGCGAAGTTAATAAGAAGAATCAAATCGGATGAGGATCAGGCAGGACTACAAAGAGACCTGGACAGGCTACAAGCCTGGTCCAGCAACTGGCTCCTTGAATTTAACCCTGCCAAATGCAAAGTCACGAAGATTGGGGAAGGGCAAAGAAGACCGCAGACACAATATAGTTTAGATGGCCAAAGACTGCAAACCTCACTCAAAGAAAAAGATCTGGGGGTGAGCATAACACCGAGCATATCTCCTGAGGCGCACATCAATCAGATAACTGCTGCAGCATACGGGCGCCTGGCAAACCTACGGATAGCGTTCCGATACCTCAGTAAGGATTCGTTTAAGACTCTGTACACCATCTACGTCAGGCCCATACTGGAGTATGCAGCACCAGTTTGGAATCCACACCTAGTCAAGCACGTCAAGAAATTAGAGAAAGTGCAAAGGTTTGCAACAAGACTAGTCCCAGAGCTACGTGGATTGTCCTACGAAGAAAGGTTGAGGGAAATCGGCCTGACGACACTGGAGGACAGGAGGGTCAGGGGAGACATGATAACGACATATAAAATACTGCGCGGAATAGACAAGGTGGACAAAGACGGGATGTTCCAGAGAAGGGACACAGACACAAGAGGTCACAATTAGAAGTTGAAGACTCAGATGAATCAATGGGATGTTAGGAAGTATTTCTTCAGTCATAGAGTAGTCAGGCCGTGGAATAGTCTAGAAAGTGACGTAGTGGAGGCGGGAACCATACATAGTTTTAAGGCGAGGTATGATACAGCTCATGGGGCAGGGAGAGAGAGGGCCTAATAGCAATCAGCGAAGAGGCGGGGCCAGGAGCTGTGACTCAACCCCTGCAACCACAAATAGGTGAGTACACACACACACATATATATCTATCTATCTATCTATATATATATATATATATATATATATATATATATATATATATATATATATATATATATATATATATATATATATATATGTATATATATATATATATAGAGAGAGAGAGAGATGTATGTATATGTATATATTTGCCCATATATACAACTAACCTAACCTAACCTAACCTAACCTAACCTAACCTAACCTAACCGAACCTAACCTAACCTAACCTAACCTAACCTAACCTAACCTAACCTAACCGAACCTAACCTAACCTAACCTAATCTAACCTAGCCTAACCTAACCTAACCTAACCTAACCTAACCTAACCTAACCTAGCCTAACCTAACCTAACCTAACCTAACCTAACCTAACCTAAATTAACCTAACCTAACCTAACCTAACCTAACCTAACCTAACCTAACCGAACCTAACCTAACCTAACCTAGCCTAACCTAACCTAACCTAACCTATCCTAACCTAACCTAACCTAACCTAAACTAACCTAACCTAACCTAACCTAACCTAATCTAACCTAATCTAACCTAGCCTAACCTAACCTAACCTAACCTAACCTAAACTAACCTAGCCTAACCTAACCTAACCTAACCTAACCTAACCTAACCTAACCTAAACTAACCTAAGCTAACCTAACCTAACCTAACCTAACCTAATCTAACCTAGCCTAACCTAACCTAACCTAATCTAACCTACCCTAACCTAACCTAACCTAACTTAACCTAACTTAACTTAACCTAACCTAACCTAACCTAACCTAACCTAACCTAACCTAACCTAACTTAACCTAACTTAACTTAACCTAACCTAACCTAACCTAACCTAACCTAACCTTACCTAACCTAACCTAACCTAACCTAACCTAACGTAACCTAACCTAACCTAACCTAACCTTACCTAACCTAACCTAACCTAACCTAACCTAACCTAACCTAACCTACCCTTACCTAACCTAACCTAACCTAACGTAAACTAACCTAACCTTACCTAACCTTACCTAACCTAACCTAACCTAACCTAACCAAACCTAACCTAACCTAACCTAACCTAACCTAACTTTACCTTACCTAACCTAACCTAACCTAACCAAACCTAACCTAACCTAACCTAACCTAACCTAACCTAACCTAGCCTAACCTAACCTAACCTAACCTTACCTTACCTAACCTAACCTAACCTAACCTAACCTAACCTAGCCTAACCTAACCCTACCTAACCTAACCTATCCTAACCTAACCTAACCTAACCTAACCTTACCTAACCTAACCTTACCTAACCCAACCTAACCTAACCTAACCTAACCTAACCTACCCTTACCTAACCTAACCTAACCTAATCTTACCTAACCTAACCTTACCTAACCTAACCTAACCTAACCTAGCCTAACCTAACCTAACCTTACCTAACCTAACCTAACCTAACCTATCCTAACCTAACCTAACCTAACCTTTCCTAACCTAACCTAACCTAACCTAACCTAACCTAACCTTAACTAACCTAACCTAACCTTACCTAAGCTAACCTAACCTTACCTAACCTATCCTAACCTAACCTTACCTAACCTAACCTAACCTAACCTTACCTAACCTAACCTAACCTAACCTAACCTAACCTAACCTTACCTAACCTAACCTAACCTAACCTAATCTAACCTAACCTTACCTTACCTTACCTTACCTAACCTAACCTAGCCTAACCTAACCTAACCTAACCTAATCTTACCTAACCTCACCAAACCTAACCTAACCTAACCTAACCTTACCTAACCTAACCTAACCTAATCTAACCTAACCTAACCTAACCTAACCTAACCTAACCTAACCTAACCTAACCTAACCGAACCTAACCTAACCTAACCTAACCTAACCTAACCTAACCTAACCGAACCTAACCTAACCTAACCTAACCTAACCTAACCTAACCTAACCGAACCTAACCTAACCTAACCTAACCTAACCTAACCTAACCTAACCTAACCTAACCGAACCTAACCTAACCTAACCTAACCTAACCTAACCTAACCTAACCTAACCTAACCTAACCGAACCTAACCTAACCTAACCTAACCTAACCTAACCTAACCTAACTTAACCGAACCTAACCTAACCTAACCTAACCTAACCTAACCTAACCTAACCTAACCGAACCTAACCTAACCTAACCTAACCTAACCTAACCTAACCTAACCTAACCGAACCTAACCTAACCTAACCTAACCTAACCTAACCTAACCTAACCTAACCGAACCTAACCTAACCTAACCTAACCTAACCTAACCTAACCTAACCTAACCTAACCTAACCTAACCGAACCTAACCTAACCTAACCTAACCTAACCTAACCTAACCTAACCTAACCTAACCGAACCTAACCTAACCTAACCTAACCTAACCTAACCTAACCTTACCTAACCTAACCTAACCTAACCTAACCTAACCTAACCTAACCTAACCTAACCTAACCTAACCTTACCTAACCTAACCTAACCTAACCTAACCTAACCTAACCTAACCTAACCTAACCTAACCTTACCTAACCTAACCTAACCTAACCTAACCTAACCTAACCTTACCTAACCTAACCTAACCTAACCTAACCTAACCTAACCTAACCTAACCTAACCTAACCTAACCTAACCTAACCTACACCTGATCGTGAACGTTTATTTCTTGACGTTTCTAGTACTCTGTTTTATATTAATATCAGGATAAGTTAATTCTAGTTAGGTTAGATTTGGTTACATAAGACTAGGATAGGCTGGGTTTGCTAAGCTTAGACTAGACTGGGTTAATTTAGACTAGGTTAGTTTAGATCAGACAAGGCTAGGCTAGGTTAGTTTAGGCTAGGCTGGGTTAGGTTGTGTTAGGTTAGACTTCATAATGTTAAATTGGACAAGGCTGTGTTACTTTAGATGCTAGGTTGAAAAGTTATGGATTTCAACCAAGGGTAGTCTAAAATATCTACCCATGATACCCAGGGGTAGGGAGGGTTAGCCATCCAGGATACCCCAGGGTAGGTAGTGTTAGCCACCCAGGATAACCCAGGGTAGGGAGTGTTAGCCACCCAGAATAACCCAGGGTAGGGAGGGTTAGCTACACAGGGCTATCCTGTGTATCTAACTCTCCCTACCCTGGGTTATCCTGGGTGGCTAACTCTCCCTACCCTGGGTTATCCTGGGTGACTAACTCTCCCTACCCTGGGTTATCCTGGGTGGGGAGAGAGGTGATTAGATGGGAAGGGAGGTGGTTAGGTGGGAACGGAGGTGGTTAGGTGGGGAGGGAGGTGATTAGGTGAGGAGGGAGGTGGTTAGGTGGGGATGGAGGTGGTTAGGTGAGGAGGGAGGTGGTTTGGTGGGGAGGGAGGTGGTTAGGTGGGGAGGGAGATGATTTGGTTGGGAGGGAGGTGGCTAGGTGGGGAGGGAGGTGGTTGGGAGGGGATGGAGGTGGTTAGGTGGGGAGGGAGGTGGTAAGGTGGGGAGGGAGGTGGTTAGGTGGGGAGGGAGGTGGTTAGGTGGGGAGGGAGGTGATTAGGTGGGGAGGGAGGTGGTTAGGTGGGAAGGGAGGTGATTTGGTGGGGAGGGAGGTGGTTAGGTAGGGAGGGAGGTGATTTGGTGGGGAGGGAGGTGGTTAGGTGGGGAGGGAGGTGGTTAGGCGGGGAGGGTGGTGGTTAGGTGGTGAGGGAGGTTATTTGGTGGGGAGGGAGGGGGTTAGTTGGGGAGGGAGGTGGTTAGGTGTGGAGGGAGGTGATTTGGTGAGGAGGGAGGTGGTTAGGTGGGGATTGAGGTGATTTGGTGTGGTGGGAGGTGGTTAGGTGGGAAGGGAGGTGATTTGGTGGGGAGGGAGGTGGTTAGGTGGAGAGGGAGGTGGATAGATGGGGAGGGAGATGGTTAGGTGGGGAGGGAGGTGATTAGGTGGTGAGAGAGGTGATTAGTTGGGGAGGAAGGTGGTTAGGTGGGGAGGGAGGTGATTAGGTGCGGAGGGAGAAGGGTAGGTGGGGAGGGAGGTCCTTAGGTGAGGAGGGAGGTGATTAGATGGGGAGGGAGGTGATTAGGTGGGGAGGGAGGTGGTTAGGTGGGGAGGGAGGATATTAGGTGGGGAGGGAGGTAGTTAGGTGAGGAGGGAGATGGTTAGGTGGGGAGGAAGGTGGTTAGGTGGGAAGGGAGGTGATTTGGTGGGGAGGGAGGTGATTAGGTGGGGAGGGAGATGGCAAGGTGGTGAGGGAGGTGGTTAGGTGGGGAGGGAGGTGATTAGGTGGGGAGGGAAGTGATTAGGTGGGGAGGGAGGTGGTTAGGTGGGGCGGGAGGTGGTTAGGTGGGGAGGGAAGTGATTAGGTGGGGAGGGAGGTGGTTTGTTGGGGAGGGAGGTGGTTAGGTGGGGAGGGAGGTGATTAGGTGGGGAGGGAGGTGATTAGGTGGGGAGGGAGATGGGAAGGTGGGGAGGAAGGTGGTTAGGTGGGGAGGGAGGTGGTTAGGTGTGGTGAGGGAGGTGGTTAGGTGGGGAGGGAGGTGGTTAGGTGGGGAGGGAGGTGGTTTAGTGGGGAGGGAGGTGGTTAGGTGGGGAGGGATGTGATTAGGTGGGGAGGGAGGTGGTTTAGTGGGGAGGGAGGTGGTTAGGTGGGGAGGGAGGTGATTTGGTGAGGAGGGAGGTGGTTAGGTGAGGAGGGAGATGGTTAGGTGAGGAGGGAGGTGATTAGGTGGGAAGAGAGATGGTTAGGTGAGGAGGGAGGTGATTAGGTGGGGAGAGAGATGGTTAGGTGAGGAGGGAGGTGATTAGGTGGGGAGAGAGATGGTTAGGTGAGGAGGGAGGTGATTAGGTGGGGAGGGAGATGGATAGGTGGGGAGTGAGATGGTTAGGTGGGGAGGGAGATGGTTAGGTGGGGAGGGAGATGTTTAGGTGTGGAGGGAGATGGTTAGGTGAGGAGGGAGGTGATTAGGTGGGGAGGGAGATGGATAGGTGGGGAGGGAGATGGTTAGGTGTGGAGGTAGATGTTTAGGTGGGGAGGGAGATGGTTAGGTGAGGAGGTAGGTGATTAGGTGGGGAGGGAGGTGATTAGGTGGGGAGGGAGGTGATTAGGTGGGCAGGGAGATGGTTAGGTGGGGAGGGAGATGATTTGGTGGGGTGGGAGATGGTTATTTGGGGTGGGAGATGGTTAGGTGGGGAGTGAGATTGTTAGGTGGGGTGGGAGATGGTTAGGTGGGGAGTGAGATTGTTAGGTGGGGTGGGAGATGGTTAGGTGGGGTGGGAGTTTGTTAGGTGGGGAGGGAGATTGTTAGGTGGGGTGGGAGTTTGTTAGGTGGGGTGGGAGATGGTTAGGTGGGGTGGGAGATGGTTAGGTGGGGTGGGAGTTTGTTAGGTGGGGTGGGAGATGGTTAGGTGGGGTGGGAGATGGTTAGGTGGGGTGGGAGATGGTTAGGTGGGGTGGGAGATTGTTAGGTGGGGTGGGAGATGGTTAGGTGGGGTGGGAGACTGTTAGGTGAGGAGGGAGATTGTTAGGTGGGGAGGGATATGGTAAGGAAGGGAAGGAAGTTGGGAAAAGGGGAAGTAAGGTGGGAAGGGGAGACGGAGGATAAGAGGAATGGGTTGGGGAGTGGTGGTGGGGACGGGCTGGTGGGGAAGGGGGAGGTGGGGACGGTGCAGGAAGTGGCGAGCAAGAAAATAGTAACTCAAGGGGAGGGGCGTTGATCCTGAGGGAGCTGAGGAAGGGGCTAGGGAAGTAGCTAGGATAGTAGCTAGGAAATTAGCAAGAATAGTAGCTAGGATAGTAGCTAGGAAAGAAGCTAGGAAAGTAGCATGAATAGTAGCTAGGATAGTAGCTAGGAAAGTATCTAGGATAGTGGCTCGGATATAGCTAGGGAAGTATCTAGGAAAGTAGCTAGGAAAGTAGCTAGGATAGTAGCTAGGAAAGTAGCTAGGATAGTAGCTAGGAAAGTTGCCAGGTTTGTAGCTAGTGAAATAAGTAGGATAGTAGCTAGGATAGTAGCTAGGGAAGTAGCTTGGAAAGTAGCTAGGATAGTAGCTAGGATAGTAGCTAGGATAGTAGCTAGGATAGTAGCCAGGGAAGTAGCTAGGATTGTAGCTAGGATAGTAGTTAGGAAAGTATCTAGGATAGTAGCTAGGGAAGTAGCTTGGAAAGTAGCTAGGATAGTAGCTAGGATAGTAGGTAGGATAGTAGCTAGGAAAGTAGCCAGGTTTGTAGCAAGTGAAATAAGTAGGATAGTAGCTAGGGAAGTAGCTTGGAAAGTAGCTAGGATAGTAGCTAGGATAGTAGCTAGGATAGTAGCTAAGGAAGTAGTTAGGAAAGTAGCCAGGGAAGTAGCTAGGATTGTAGCTAGGATAGTAGTTAGGAAAGTATCTAGGATAGTAGCTAGGAAAGTAGCTATTATAGTAGCTAGGATAGTAGCTAGGAAAGTAGCTAGGAAAGTAGCTAGGGAAGTAGCTAGGATAGTAGCTAGGAAAGTAGCTAGAATAGTAGCTAGGTAAGTAGGTAGGATATTAGCTCAGGAAGTAGGTAGGATAGTAGCTAAGGACTTAACTAGGATAGTAGCTAGTGATAGCTAGGATAGTATCTAGGAAAGTAGCTAGGATAGCTAGGGAGGTAGCTAGGATAGTAGCTAGGGAAGTAGCTAAGACAGTAGCTAAGAAAGTAGCTAGGAAAGCATCTAGGATGGATAACAGATGTAAATGTGCCTTACTCATCCTGTTACTCAGAAAGTCACTCATTAAGTTATTTATCAAGTTACTCATCATTGCCTTGTATTATCACGTCATCTTTTGATATTGTTACTCCCAAGATAATAATAATAATAATAATAATAATAATAATAATAATAATAATAATAATAATAATACATGATATAACTTATACAGACCATAGCTCACATCAGTGACATACTACTATATAGAAAGTCCCTTGTTATGTTGAATATTTCGGTCGACTGGTGTGGGTCGCATCCCCCAGGATGCGACCCACACCAGTCCACTAACACCCAGATACCTATTATACTGGTAGGTGAACAGTGGCAGCAGGTGTCTTAAGGAAATACGTGGTAATGTTTCCACCCCGTACCTGGGATCGAACGACGGACGTCAGTGTGTGAGCTGAGTGCGCTACCAACCCGGCTACGAGACACACCTTTCTCTTTGCAGTGATTCAATTATAATCGACATTTCCTCAGTTTCAGCAGAGATGAGACACCTGTGCAACATTTGGTATTTTCAATTAGGAAACGTTTCGTCACTCAGGGACTTCTTCAGTCCATTGTAGAGAAGAACGATGCAAGATAAGGAGGAGCTTGAGGTAATCAAGTCCCTCAGCCTGGAGTCGATGTGTTAGTCAGTCAGTCTCGACAATGATGGACTGAACACATCGACTGCTTACCTCAAACTTCTCCTTATCTTGCATCGTTCGTTCTTCTCCGTATTGAACTGAAGAAGCCACTGGCTCTTGGCCACCCTCTTGGTGCCCAAGAGGGTGGCCAAGAGGGTGGCCAAGAGGGTGGCCAAGAGGGTGGCCTAGAGGGTGGCCAAGAGGGTACCCAAGAGGGTGCCCAAGAGGGTGCCCAAGAGGGTGCCCAAGAGAGGGAAGTCAGGAGAGGCAGGGAAGACAGGCGAGGCAGGGGAGGCAAAGAAAGCAGGGGAGGCAAGGAAGGCAGGAAAGTCAGGAGAGGCAAGGGAGGCAGGAAAGGCAGGGAAGGCAGGGGAGGCAGAGAAGGCAGGGGAGGCAGGGGAGGCATGGAAGGCAGGGAAGTCAAGAGAGGCAGGGAGGCAGGGGAGGCAGAGAAGGCAGGGGAGGCAGGGGAGGCAGGAAAGGCAGGGAAGTCAGGAGAGGCAGGGAAGGCAGGGAAGTCAGGAGAGGCAGGGGAGGCAGAGACGGCAGGGATATCAGGAGAGGCAGGAGAGGCAGGAAAGGCAGGGGAGGCAGGGAAGGCAGGGAAGGCAGGGAAGGCAGGGAAGGCAGGGGAGGCAGGGGAGGCAGGGAAGGCAGGGGAGGCAGGGGATGCAGGGGAGGCAGGGGAGGTAGGGGAGGCAGGGAAGGCAGGGAAGGCAGCTAAGACAGGGAAGGCAGCTAAAGCAGGGGAGGCAGGGAAGGCTGGGAAGGCAGCTAAGGCAGGGAAGGCAGCTAAGGCAGGGGAGGCAGGGAAGGCTGGGAAGGCTGGGAAGGCAGGGGAGGCAGGGAAGGCAGGGAAGGCAGGGAAGGCAGGGGAGGCTGGGAAGGCAGGGAAGGCAGGGAAGGAAGCTAAGGCAGGGGAGGCTGGGAAGGCTGGAAAGGCAGGGAAGGCAGGGAAGGAAGCTAAGGCAGGGGAGGCAGGGAAGGCTGGGAAGGCAGGGAGGCAGGGAAGGCAGGGGAAGCAGGGGATGCAGGGGAGGCAGGGAAGGCAGGGGAGGTAGGGGAGGCAGGGAAGGCAGGGAAGGCAGCTAAGGTAGGGGAGGCAGGGAAGGCAGGGAAGGCAGGGAAGGCAGGGAAGGAAGCTAAGGCAGGGGAGGCAGGGAAGGCAGGGAAGGCAGGGAAGGCAGCTAAGGCAGGGAAGGCAGGGGAGGCAGGGAAGGCAGGGGAGGCAGGGGATGCAGAGGAGGCAGGGAAGGCAGGGGATGTAGGGGAGGCAGGGAAGGCAAGGAAGGCAGCTAAGGCAGGGAAGGCAGGGAAGGCAGCTAAGGCAGGGAAGGCAGGGAAGGCAGGGAAGGCAGGGAAGGCAGGGAAGGCAGGGAAGGCAGGGGAGGTAGGGGAAGCAGGGGATGCAGGGGAGGCAGGGAAGGCAGGGAAGGAAGCTAAGGCAGGGAAGGCAGGGGAGGCAGGGGATACAGGGGAGGCAGGGAAGGCAGGGGAAGTAGGGGAGGCAGGGAAGGCAGGGAAGGCAGCTAAGGCAGGGAAGGCAGGGAAGGAAGGGAAGGCAGGGAAGGCAGCTAAGGCAGCTAAGGCAGGGAAGGCAGCTAAGGCAGGGAAGGCAGCTAAGGCAGGGAAGGCAGCTAAGGCAGGGGAGGCAGGGAAGGCAGCTAAGGCAGGGAAGGCAGCTAAGGCAGGGAAGGCAGCTAAGCCAGGGAAGGCAGCTAAGGCAGCTAAGGCAGGGAAGGCAGCTAAGGCAGGGAAGGCAGCCAAGGCAGGGAAGGCAGCCAAGGCAGGGAAGGCGCCTCAGTAACAAAGTTACCGGAACTCCGCCAAGTGACTTCCTTAACAAGTATTTCAGTTGAAGGAGACGTGAGTACCTGTGTGTACTCACCCAGTTGTGGTTGCAGGGGTCGATTCACAGCTCCTGGTGCCGCCTCTTCACTGGCAGCTACTAGGTCACTCTTCCTGCTCCATGAGCTTCATCATGCCTCTTCTTAAAGCTATGTATGGATCCTTCCTCAACTACACCACTTCCAAGGCTATTCCACTACCTGACAACTCTGTGACTGAAGAAATACTTCCTAGCATCCTTGTGATTCATCTGTCTTCAACCTCCAACTGTGATCCTTAGTTGCTGCGTCCCATCTTTGGAACATCTTGTCTCTATCTTGTCGATTCCCCTAAGTATTTTATATGTCGTTATCATACCCCCCCCCCGTATCTCTCCTGTCCTCCAGAGTCTTCAGGTCGATTTCTCTTAACCTCTCCTCGTAGGACATGCCCCTTACCTCTTGGACTAGTATTATTGCAAACCTTTGTATTTTCTCTAATTTCCGTACTGTGATTGTGGAACAGAGCTTTTCACTATGGCAGTTTCTGATTTAACTCTATTGACCACTACTCCTTGTGTTTGATTGGTTAGAAAGTTGAAGATCCATCTCTCCACTTTGCCAGTTATTCTTTTAGCATGTATTTTGTGCGATATTACACCATGATCATAAATTCTGTGTATATTACATTTGCATTCTGTTTTTCAGCCATGGTTTCTCTTGTAGTATCCAGTTTTGCACCGTCTTGAAAATCAGTTTGATCTGCCGATTTCTTCCCTTCAGGTACCTCGCTATTCTCTGAAAATTTACTATCTCAGTCATGTCCTCCTCGCCTGTTTCTTTGATGATGTTTCCAATCTCCTGTTTTTCTTTCTGCTGTCTTTCATTGTGTGTCCTCCCCATCCTCTCCTGAAGCCCATGAATAAACTCTGTGTGTGTGTGTACTCACCTAATTGTGGTTGCTGGGGTCGATTCATAGCTCCTGGCACCGCCTCTTCACTGATCGTTACTAGGTCCACTCTCTCCCTGCTAAATGAGCTTTATCATACCTCTTCTAAAAGCTATGTATAGTACCT
>NC_091326.1:28348919-28438919 GCF_038502225.1 Cherax quadricarinatus
GAGATGATGGAATATGTGGCAACAAAGTGCAAGGAGGCAGAGGAAAGTTTTGTTCCCAAGGGAAACAGAAATAATAGGAAGACCAAAACGAGTCCTTGGTTTACCCGAAGGTGTAGGGAGGCAAAAACTAAGTGCAACAGAGAATGGAAAAGGTACAGGAGGCATAGGACCCAGGAAAACAAGGAGATTACTAGAAGAGCCAGAAACGAGTATGCGCAGATAAGGAGGGAGGCCCAGCGACAGTATGAAAACGACATAGCATCGAAAGTCAAATCTGACCCGAAACTGCTGTATAGCCACATTAGGAGGAAGACAACAGTCAAGGACCAGGTGATAAGGCTGAGGAAAGAAGGTGGAGAACTCACAAGAAACGATCAAGAGGTATGTGAGGAGCTCAACACGAGATTTAAGGAAGTATTTACAGTAGAGACAGGAAGGACTCTGGGGGGACAGACCAGATGGGGACACCAACAAGGAATACACCAACAAGTGTTGGACGACATACATACAGATGAGGAGGAGGTGAAGAAACTGCTAAGGGACATCGATACCTCAAAGGCAATGGGACCGGACAACATCTCTCCGTGGGTCCTTAGAGAGGGAGCAGATATGTTGTGCGTACCACTTACCACAATCTTCAACACATCCCTGGAAACTGGGCAACTACTTGAGGTATGGAAGACGGCAAATGTAGTTCCCATTTTCAAAAAAGGAGACAGAAAAGAGGCACTAAACTATAGACCTGTGTCATTGACGTGTATAGTATGCAAAATTATGGAGAAGATTATCAGGAGGAGAGTGGTGGAGCACCTGGAACGGAACAGGAGTATAAATGCCAACCAGCACGGATTCACGGAAGGCAAATCCTGTGTCACAAACCTTCTGGAGTTTTATGATAAAATAACAGAAGTAAGACAAGAGAGAGAGGGGTGGGTTGATTGCATCTTCTTGGACTGCAAGAAGGCCTTTGACACAGTTCCTCACAAGAGATTAGTGCAGAAGCTAGAGCATCAGGCGCATATAACAGGAAGGGCACTGCAATGGATCAGAGAATACCTGACAGGGAGGCAACAACGAGTCATGGTACGTAATGATGTATCACAGTGGGCACCTGTGACGAGCGGGGTCCCACAGGGGTCGGTCCTAGGACCAGTGCTATTTTTGGTATATGTGAACGACATGACGGAAGGGTTAGACTCAGAAGTGTCCCTGTTTGCAGATGATGTGAAGTTAATGAGGAGAATTAAATCTGATGAGGACCAGGCAGGACTTCAAAGAGACCTGGACAGACTGGACACCTGGTCCAGCAAATGGCTTCTCGAATTTAATCCTGCCAAATGCAAAGTCATGAAGATAGGGGAAGGGCACAGAAGACCACAGAGTATAGGCTAGGTGGCCAAAGACTGCAAACCTCACTCAAGGAGAAGGATCTTGGGGTGAGTATAACACCGAGCATGTCTCCGGAAGCACACATCAATCAAATAACTGCTGCAGCATATGGGCGCCTGGCAAACCTGAGAACAGCATTCCGATACCTTAGTAAGGAATCATTCAAGACACTGTACACCGTGTATGTCAGGCCCATACTGGAGTATGCAGCACCTGTTTGGAACCCGCACTTGATAAAGCACGTCAAGAAACTAGAGAAAGTACAAAGGTTTGCAACAAGGTTAGTTCCAGAGCTAAGGGGAATGTCCTATGAAGAAAGATTAAGGGAAATCGGCCTGACGACACTGGAGGACAGGAGGGTCAGGGGAGACATGATAACGACATATAAAATACTGCGTGGAATAGACAAGGTGGACAAAGACAGGATGTTCCAGGGAGGGGACACAGAAACAAGAGGCCACAATTGGAAGTTGAAGACACAAATGAGTCAGAGAGATAGTAGGAAGTATTTCTTCAGTCATAGAGTTGTAAGGCAGTGGAATAGCCTAGAAAATGACGTAGTGGAGGCAGGAACCATACACAGTTTTAAGACGAGGTTTGATAAAGCTCATGGAGCGGGGAGAGAGAGGGCCTAGTAGCAACCGGTGAAGAGGCGGGGCCAGGAGCTAGGACTCGACCCCTGCAACCACAAATAGGTGAGTACAAATAGGTGAGTACATGACCCGATAATTCGTTATAAACGATTGTAGCAATTTAATATAACTGTACCTGGGTAGTTCGAGAGGGAGATCCCCGACATGACATAACTCCTGGGCCTTGGATCTCTACCCAGGCAAGGGACCTAGTAGCTGTATCCTAGACTTGTACTCACTGGAGCGCAGGCGAGAGAGATACATCATAATCTACACTTCGAAGATCCTAGAGGGATTGGTCCCTAATCTGCACACAGAAATCACTCCATACGAAAGCAAAAGACGTGGCAGGTGATGCAACATACCCCCAGTGAAAAGTAGGGGCGCCATTAGTACACTAAGAGAAAACAGAATAAGTGTCTGGGGCCCAAGACTGTTCAACAGCCTCCCACCAACCATAAAGGGAATTGCCAATAGAGCCCTGGTTTTGTCTTCAAGAGGGAGCTGGACAGATACCTAAAGAAAGTGCCGGATCTGCAGGGCTGTGGTTTGTACATTGGACTGCGTGCAGCCAGCAGTAACATCCTCGTTGGTCAGGCCCTGATCCACCGGGAAGCCTGGTCATGGACCGGACCGTGGGGGCGTGGATCCCCGCAATACCCACCAGGTACACTCCAGACAGGTGTGTAGAACACAAATGTGCTGCTCATTATTCCAGCACTAGAGTTGCATTCCATATACACACAGTAGTGTACCACAAACATATGACAAATTAAGTCAGGATGCCTTCAGTGGAATGGTTTTGAAAACCAATGATCTACTGACACAAATTCACAAGGTGACATAAACCAAGACTTCCAGTGGGCCACTGACAACAATACAATGTTGCTCTTAAGGCAGGCGATACTGCATCTCTGGAGAATTGTCACTGTCCATATAAATTCAGTCAGTTACCTACATTACTAAGAGCACTTGAAGTCCCTTGACCTGTACTCTTTGGAAAATTCTTGAAGTAGGTGGGTATAATGTTTGTCAGGAAACAGGACAAGTGTTTCCTGACGCGGGTCTTAGTAATATAATGACCCACAGCTGGAGCTTTTGCTCATCTAACCAACGACTTTTGCTCACTTACCCGTCCACCTCTTTAAAAATCATGGGTATGATTATAACCATCATTATTATCCGTTTCTAAATATTCTTGAGAAATTGATCCCAAATCAGCACACCAGAATCACTCCCTACACAACAAAAAGGCTGTGGCAAAATATCCCCAGTGAAAGCAAGAGTGTACTGAGCACACTAAGAAATAACTCGGTAATATAAGCGGAACCAAGACTTTTCAATATTCTCCCTTCATACACGAGGGGGATGTGATAAGAGTCTCAAGTCACTTCACTATAAACCAGGCTGTGATTTGTACTTTAGACTATGAGCAGCGAGAAGAAACAGGCTGGTTGATCTGACCCTGATTCACCCAGGAGACTTGGTCCTGGAACCAAGTCTACCAAAAATATATAAAACATGGGAGCAAGAGATAGTGTATCAAAAAATACAGAATTTTCATACCACAACAGATGACTCAGAACTATCTAGTCACCCACATAGTGCTAAACTAGACCCATCCCCAGTCATAGCACTAATACCCACAGTGCTGGTGCTGGCCCAGGCTCAGCCCCCAGCCCCAGTGCTGACTCAGACCCAGCCCCCAGCCTTACTGCCAGCCCAGACTCTACTAGGGACCCTACCACAGCCACCACTAAAACCGTAAATATACAACCATCATTGCACAAGACCGTGGCCCACAGTACAGATGTTGGAGAGGAGTCTCCTCCTTCTTCCTCTACTGAGGAAAGTAGATGGAATCCAGGATGGGGTGGCCCTGGCTTGGATACTGAGGATTATAGTGCAGTCCCAGAACCTGCAGAAATTGACAACACACCTCCCAAAAATTCTCAACCAAAGGTGAATTTGTGCAAATATTATGCTTGGGGCATCTGTAAGCATGGAATATCAGGAAAAAAAATGGGACATGCAACTTTGAGCATTCCAAAAAATGTAGCGACCTCCTGTCTAAAGGAGTGTGTCGTTCTTCTTCCTGTACTTTCTTTCACCCAAAAATGTGTCACTACTCGGTCCTCCAGAAGCAGTGTTACAACATCGACTGCCCTGCATACCATCTAAAAGGGACCAGGAGGCACAGACCCCACAAGGCAAACAATAATAGCTACCACAATCCAACTCCAGGTGATTTTTTAGTGGCAGGAAACGGAAAAAGAAAATGGAAGGAAATAACAAAAATAGCCCACCACCTTGGAGCCTTGTTGGACTGGAGGCGCAGCCAGTGGCCACCCATGGCCCTCCAGAATTACAACTACTGATGCCAATAACAAAATCCCCCCAACAAACACAGAATACAACCTCGTTCATATTTGCTAATATACAGGGCCTTAAGCCATCCACCAACAACAAAATACCTTTTATCTAGAGGAGTCTAATGCAATGTTTGCAGCCTTCACAGAGACTCACACAAAAGATCACTTTGACAGTAAAATATGGATAAGTGGTTACAACCTTTTCAGATGCGACAGAATGAACAGGCAACAAGGGGGGGTTGGCCTGTATGTCAAAGAGTCCTTCATCTGCACGGAGTTGCTGAACACCACAAATGAGGTAGTTGAAGTTCTATCAATAAAGATCGAGAACCAAAACCTAGTCATTGTGGTTGTATATAAGCCACCAGATGCAACCTCCCAACAGTTCAAGGAACAGCTACTGAAAATTTATTACTGTTTGGGAAACCTTCCAGCTCCATCCCCAAACATCTTACTGCTTGGTGATTTCAACCTAAGGCATACAAAATGGAAGAATGTAGCAAATAATGTTATAGCTGAAACAATCCCCGGAGGTAGCGCAGATGAAAGGTCACACACACATGAGCTACTAAGTCTCTGCGAAAAACACACCTTAAGCCAGCAGATAGTGGAGCCAACAAGACTAGAAAACACACTTGACCTTATCTTCACAAATAATGAGGACCTGATAAGAGACATAAGAATATCAAGAACAATTAATTCCGATCACAACCTAATCAAAGTCCAGACGTACATGCATAAGGGTCCTGATCAGCAGAATGCATGTACCTGTGTAGGTGTCTTCACAAAATACAACTTCAACAACAAGAACATCAACTGGGATCAGGTAAACTATGTCCTAAATGAAACATATTGGGAAGATATCTTAAATGACATGGATCCAAACCAGTGCCTTGAAAGGATCAACTTCCTGCTCTTCTTCTTTCTTAGGGGAATACCCTAAGAAAGAAGAAGAGCAGGAGTAAACTGGAGAGAGAAAGACCCTCCCTCTACAGAAGACGACGAAGAGTCACTGAGCTCCTCAGGAGTGCTGGAATATCTGTTACACGAAAGGAGGCGCTGACCAGGGAAGTGGAAACTATCGAAGTTAAGTTAAATGACTTACAGGAACCAGTAGAGACAGGAGGAGCTTAAAGCTATTAGTGAAATTGAAACAAATTCAAAATATTTCTTTTCATATGCCAAAAACAAGGCAAATACCACATCTAGTATCGGGCCCTTACTCAGACAGGATGGGACTTACACAGACGACAACAAGGAAATGAGTGAATTATTGAAATCCCTGTACGACTCTGTGTTTAGTGAACCACTGATCAGTCTGAGGATCAACGACCCAAATGATTTCTTCATGAATGAGCCTCAAAACTCCATAAATGTATGCCAGATTTCCGACATTACCCTAACTCCGATAGATTTCGAAAAAGCCATTGACAACATGCCCATGCACTGAGCCCCGGGCCTAGACTCGTGGAACTCCGTTTTCATTAAGAACTGCAAGAAACCCCTCTCGTGTGCCCTAAGTACACTATGGAGGAGCTTGGACATGGGTGAAATTCCAGTCACTTAAAACAACGGATATAGCCCCACTCCATAAAGGTGGCAGCAAAGCATTAGCTAAGAACTATAGACTAATAGCTCTGACGTCCCACATCATAAAAATCTTTGAAAGAGTGCTAAGAAGCAGGATTGCAAATTACCTGGATTCCCAAAATCTGCACAATCCAGAGCAACATGGGTTCAGGGCAGGTCGCTCCTGCCTCTCACAACTACTGGATCACTATGATAAGGCCTTGGATGCACTGGAAGAAAATCAGAATGCAGATGTAATATACACAGACTTTGCAACAGCATTTGACAAATGCGATCATGGCGTAATAGCCCATAAAATACGTGCTAAAGGAATAACTGGGAAAGTGGGGAGATGGATCTTCAACTTCCTAACAAATCGAACACAAAGAGTAGTGGTCAACAGAGTTAAATCGGAGGCTGCCATAGTGAAGAGCTCTGTTCCACAAGGCACAGTACTCGTCCCATCTTATTCCTCATCCTCATATCAGACATAGACAGAGATATACATCACAGCACCGTATCATCCTTTACGTATGATACTAGGATCTGCATGAGGCTGTCATCTGCTGAGGACGCGGTTAACCTCCAAGAAGATATAAACAAAGTTTTCCAGTGGGCAACGGTAAACAATATGATGTTCAATGAGGACAAATTCCAACTACTCCGTTATGGAAAACTGGAGGAGATAATAACTAGAACAGAGTATACTACTGACTCCGGCCATACAATAGAGCGGAAAAATAATGTAAGGGACCTGGGAGTAGTAATGTCTGAGGATCTCACTTTCAAGGATCACAACAGTGCCACGATCGCACGTGCAAAGAAAATGATAGGATGGATAATGAGAACTTTCAAAACGAGAGATGCCAAGCCAATGATGATCCTTTTCAAATCACTTGTTCTCTCTAGGCTGGAATACTGCTGTACATTAACATCTCCATTCAAAGCAGGTGAAATTGCAGATCTAGAGAGTGTACAGAGATCCTTTACTGCACGTATAAGTTCTGTCAAGCACCTTAACTACTGGGAACGCTTGGAAGCACTTGACTTGTACTCGTTGGAACGCAGGAGGGAGAGATATATCATAATCTACACTTGGAAAATCCTGGAAGGAATGGTCTCAAATCTGCACACAGAAATCACTCCCTACGAAAGTAAAAGACTGGGCAGGCGATGCAAAATGCCTCCAATTAAAAGTAGGGGCGCCATTGGTACACTAAGGGAAAACACTAAAGTGTCCTGGGCCCAAGACTGTTCAACAGCCTCCCATCAAGCATTAGGGGAATTGCCAATAAACCCCTGGCTGCCTTCTAGAGAGAGCTGGACAGATACTTAAAGTCAGTGCCGGATCAGCCTGGCTGTGGCTCGTACGTTGGACTGCGTGCGGCCAGCAGTAACAGCCTAGTTGATCAGGCCCTGATCCATCGGGAGACCTGGTCATGGACCGGGCCGCGGGGGCGTTGATCCCCGGAATAACCTCCAGGTAACCAGGTAACCAGGCCGAAGGATCAGCGACTCCTCGAAATTGTCTTCACTTAATATCCAGGAAGATGTAATTAGATATGAAGGTAGTTAGTTCCTCTTGTGCTATAATGGTTCGTCATTACCACCATTATTACTATCATAATCGTCAACAATATCACTGCCACCACCATCACTACCACCATCACCATCACCGCCTCCAACATCACCTCCACTCTCACCACTACCATCACCCCGTACACCAGCTCTAGTAACCTCCAGTCACATCATCAGCCCACTTGAAAGCAAACTTAATCACCTTGTGTGACGGGGAACACCTGTGTGAGGGTAGCCAGTCAAGCAAGCGACCCCTGACATACCCATGATGGACATACAGAGGACAGGAGCCATGCAAGCGACCCCTGACATACCCATGATGGACATACAGAGGACAGGAGCCATGCAAGCGACCCCTGACATACCCATGATGGACATACAGAGGACAGGAGCCATGCAAGCGACCCCTGACATACCCATGATGGACAAGCAGAAGACACGAGTCATGCATGTGTGCACGCAAACACCAGCAACAGTTGTGTGGCACACAGGCTCTTGCGTTCAGCCCTGGGAAGGAAAATTTGTCACTGGATGCCAATAATTGTTACTTTATTGCATAATCAACGCCTCTTTGAGTGAAGGAGCCAACTTCTCACACTCATCTTTCATCCCCGGCAGTGTTTTTCACAGTGCTGCGGTACCCAGGTGTGCCACTGATAGTGCCCAGGTGTGCCACTGATAGTACCCAGGTGTGCCACTGATAGTACCCAGGTGTGCCACTGATAGTGCCCAGGTGTGCCACTGATAGTACCCAGGTGTGCCACTGATAGTACCCAGGTGTGCCACTGATAGTGCCTGGAGTATACCTGGAGTATACCTGGAGTATACCTGGAGTGTACCTGGAGTATACCTGGAGTATACCTGGAGTGTACTTGCAGTATACCTGGAGTATACCTGGAGTATACCTGAAGTGTACCTGGAGTATACCTGGAGTATACCTGGAGTATGCCTGGAGTATACCTGGAGTGTAGCTGGAGTGTACCTGGAGTATACCTGGAGTGTACCTGGAGTATACCTGGAGTATACCTGGATTATACCTGGAGTGTACCTGGAGTGTACCTGGAGTGTATCTGGAGTATACCTAGAGTATACCTGGAGTATACTTGGAGTGTACCTGGAGTGTACCTGGAGTATACCTGGAGTATACCTGGAGTATACTTGGAGTGTACCTGGAGTGTACCTGGAGTATACCTGGAGTGTACCTGGAGTATACCTGGAGAATACTTGGAGTATACCTGGAGTGTACCTGGAGTATACCTGGAGTATACCTGGAGTATACCTGGAGTGTACCTGAAGTGTACCTGGAGTATACCTGGAGTGTACCTGGAGTATACCTGGAGTATACCTGGAGTATACTTGGAGTATACCTGGAGTGTACCTGAAGTGTACCTGGAGTGTACCTGGAGCCGCCAATAAAAAGTAGGGGCGCCATTGGTACACTAAGAGAAAACACCATAAGTGTCCGGGGCCCAAAACTGTTCAACAGCCTCCCATCAAGCATTAGGGGAATTGCCAATAAACCCCTGGCAGCCTTCAAGAGAGAGCTGGACAGATACCTAAAGTCAGTGCCGGATCAGCCGGGCTGTGGCTCGTACGTCGGACTGCGTGCGGCCAGCAGTAACAGCCTGGTTGATCAGGCCCTGATCCATCGGGAGGCCTGGTCATGGACCGGGCCGCGGGGGCGTTGATCCCCGGAATAACCTCCAGGTAACCTCCAGGAGTATACCTGGAGTGTACCTGGAGTGTACCTGGAGTATACCTGGAGTATACCTGGATTATACCTGGAGTATACATGGAGTGTACCTGAAGTGTACCTGGAGTGTACCTGGAGTATACCTAGAGTATACCTGGAGTATACCTGGAGTATACCTGGAGTATACCTGGAGTGTACCTGGAGTGTACCTGGAGTATACCTGGAGTATACCTGGAGTATACCTGGAGTGTACCTGAAGTGTACCTGGAGTGTACCTGGAGTATACCTGGAGTATACCTGGAGTGTACCTGAAGTGTACCTGGAGTGTACCTGGAGTATACCTAGAGTATACCTGGAGTGTACCTGAAGTGTACCTGGAGTATACCTGGAGTATACCTGGAGTATACCTGGAGTGTACCTGAAGTGTACCTGGAGTATACCTGGAGTGTACCTGGAGTGTACCTGGAGTATACCTGGAGTATACCTGGAGTATACCTGGAGTGTACCTGAAGTGTACCTGGAGTGTACCTGGAGTATAC
The DNA here is from genome assembly GCF_038502225.1 of Cherax quadricarinatus. Classification (NCBI taxonomy): domain Eukaryota; kingdom Metazoa; phylum Arthropoda; class Malacostraca; order Decapoda; family Parastacidae; genus Cherax; species Cherax quadricarinatus. The sequence goes on from NC_091326.1 coordinate 28,358,692, forward strand.
CTAGAGTATACCTGGAGTGTACCTGAAGTGTAACTGGAGTATACCTGGAGTATACCTGGAGTATACCTGGAGTGTACCTGAAGTGTACCTGGAGTGTACCTGGAGTATACCTGAAGTATACCTGGAGTGTACCTGAAGTGTACCTGGAGTATACCTGGAGTATACCTGGAGTGTACTTGAAGTGTACCTGGAGTGTACCTGGAGTATACCTGGAGTATACCTGGAGTGTACCTGGAGTATACCTGGAGTATACCTGGAGTGTACCTGGAGTATACCTGGAGTATACCTGGAGTGTACCTGAAGTGTACCTGGAGTGTACCTGGAGTATACCTGGAGTATACCTGGAGTGTACCTGGAGTGTACCTGGAGTGTACCTGGAGTATACCTGGAGTATACCTGGAGTGTACCTGAAGTGTACCTGGAGTGTACCTGGAGTATACCTGGAGTATACCTGGAGTGTACCTGGAGTATACCTGGAGTATACCTGGAGTGTACCTGGAGTATACCTGGAGTATACCTGGAGTATACCTGGAGTATACCTGGAGTATACCTGGAGTATACCTGGAGTATACCTGGAGAGACTTCCGGGGGTCTGGGAATGATCAACCAGGCTGTTACTGCTGGTCCCATGATGTTTGTGTATATTTTATATTTACAACGTGTTTAATATGCTTCTGTGTTTTAATTATTATTATTATTATTATTATTATTATTATTATTATTATTATTATTATTATTAAGAAAATCAACCAGGGAAGCCACAGAATATGTGAAAAAATTACCCAGTTTCAACCCCCTCCCGTTCCCTGGTCTCTTTACCATCGTTATATTATGATCTCGTGAGTTAAGATTGAAAGATTGAGAAGCAGCAACAGCCTGGCTGATCAGGCTCTGATCCAGGCCTAGTCCTGGACCAGACCTCGGGGGCGGTGACCCCCGCCAGTATACTACGTAAATATGAAATAAATACACATATATGTATACAATTTATCTACCAATGAATAAATACACATCCATAAACAAGTGGGTTTTTACTCTGTTAACAAAGTGCGGCTGACCGGGGGTCGATCCCGCGTTATTGTAGCCCGACTCCTCTGAAGCAAGTCAAAATTCAAGATAGATAGATAGATAGATAGATAAATAGATAGATAGATAGATAGATAGATAGGTAGATAGATAGATAGATAGATAGATAGATAGGTAGATAGATAGATAGATAGATAGATAGGTAGATAGATAGATAGATAGATAGATAGATAGATAGGTAGATAGATAGATAGATAGATAGATAGATAGATAGATAGATAGATAGATAGATAGATAGATAGATAGATAAATAGATAGATAGATAGAGAGATAGATAGGTACATAGATAGATAAATAGATAGATAGATAGAGAGATAGATAGGTACATAGATAGATAGATAGATAGATAGATATATAGATAGATAGATAGAGAGATAGATAGATAGAGAGAGAGAGAGAGAGAGAGAGAGAGAGAGAGAGAGAGAGAGAGAGAGAGAGAGAGAGAGAGAGAGAGAGAGAGAGAGAGAGAGAGAGAGAGATGTGAACGTCACATTGTAAGAGATAGCATCATGGGGGAGAGAAGTGTGTTTGTGAGCAGCTGCAGCCAGATGTGGGACCCACCATCACCCTGCTGGGTCTGGGACCCACCATCACCCTGCTGGGTCTGGGACCCACCATCACCCTGCTGGGTCTGGGACCCACCATCACCCTGCTGGGTCTGGGACCCACCATCACCCTGCTGGGTCTGGGACCCACCATCACCCTGCTGGGTCTGGGACCCACCATCACCCTGCTGGGTCTGGGACCCACCATCACCCTGCTGGGTCTGGGACCCACCATCACCCTGCTGGGTCTGGGACCCACCATCACCCTGCTGGGTCTGGGACCCACCATCACCCTGCTGGGTCTGGGACCCACCATCACCCTGCTGGGTCTGGGACCCACCATCACCCTGCTGGGTCTGGGACCCACCATCACCCTGCTGGGTCTGGGACCCACCATCACCCTGCTGGGTCTGGGACCCACCATCACCCTGCTGGGTCTGGGACCCACCATCACCCTGCTGGGTCTGGGACCCACCATCACCCTGCTGGGTCTGGGACCCACCATCACCCTGCTGGGTCTGGGACCCACCATCACCCTGCTGGGTCTGGGACCCACCATCACCCTGCTGGGTCTGGGACCCACCATCACCCTGCTGGGTCTGGGACCCACCATCACCCTGCTGGGTCTGGGACCCACCATCACCCTGCTGGGTCTGGGACCCACCATCACCCTGCTGGGTCTGGGACCCACCATCACCCTGCTGGGTCTGGGACCCACCATCACCCTGCTGGGTCTGGGACCCACCATCACCCTGCTGGGTCTGGGACCCACCATCACCCTGCTGGGTCTGGGACCCACCATCACCCTGCTGGGTCTGGGACCCACCATCACCCTGCTGGGTCTGGGACCCACCATCACCCTGCTGGGTCTGGGACCCACCATCACCCTGCTGGGTCTGGGACCCACCATCACCCTGCTGGGTCTGGGACCCACCATCACCCTGCTGGGTCTGGGACCCACCATCACCCTGCTGGGTCTGGGACCCACCATCACCCTGCTGGGTCTGGGACCCACCATCACCCTGCTGGGTCTGGGACCCACCATCACCCTGCTGGGTCTGGGACACACCATCACCCTGCTGGGTCTGGGACCCACCATCTACACTAGTGGGTCTGGGACCCACCATCTACACTGGAGAGTCTGGGACCCACCAACTACATTGGAGGGTCTGGGACCCACCAACTACACTGGAGGGTCTGGGACCCATCATCTACACTGGAGGGTCTGGGACCCACCATCACCCTGGTGGGTCTGGGACCCACCATCACCCTGGTGGGTCTGGGACCCACAATCTACACTGGAGGGTCTGGGACCCACCATCTACACTGGAGGATCTGGGACCCACCATCTACACTGTAGGGTCTGGGACCCACCATCTACACTGGAGGGTCTGGGACTCAACATCTACTCTGGAGGGTCTGGGATCCACCATCTACACTGGAGGGTCTGGGACCCATCATCTACACTGGAGGGTCTGGGACCCACCATCTACACTACAAGAGGGAGCTGGACAAATGCCATAAGTCAGTACCCGACCAGCCGGGCTGTGGTTCGTACACTAGACTACGTGCGGCCAGCAGCAACAGCCTGGTTTATCAGGCCCTGATCCACCTCGAGGCCTGGTCATAGACCCAAAGAACGGGGGCGTTGACTCTCGGAACACCGTCCAGGTAGACACCAGGTAGACAGGTAGGGTCTAGGACCCACGGTCACACATGAGGGTCCGGGACCCACCATCCACACACGTGCCAGGCTCTTCTTTCCCGCCAGATTTTAGCCAATCACGGTCGCTCTCTCTTTTCCCGCCAATACCGCCAGCCACTTACCTTCCTCCAGAGTTTTCCCGCGTAAAAATGACAAGAACGACATAATTAGGAACTCTGAAGAATTAATTAGCGCCTTTTTTCCTCCATAATACCCAGGATGCCACCCACGACAGCTGACAATAACTCCTGGGCGTCTATTTCCCGCTATATGAGCAGGGAGAACCAGATGTTAGGGAGGACTGGCCCATGTGTTGCTCCTCGCCCAGGATTCCGCCCGGGCACGTTGGTTGCAAGCCACTACTGTAAGGTGAGGCCTTTGCAAGGCAGTTGCCTAAATAATAGTAATTATAAGAATATCTTTACTACCAGTACATATACAAGGTATACAGACCATAGTTGACATCAGTGACATACTACTATATAGAAAGTCACTTGTTATGTTGAGCATTCCCGCAAATTAGGTCAGTTTTGTCCCAGGATGCGACCCACTCCAGTCCACTAACACCCAGGATGTGACCCACTCCAGTCAACTAACACCCAGGATGTGACCCATACCAGTCAACTAACACCCAGGATGCGATCCACACCAGTCCACTAACACCCAGGATGTGACCCACACCAGTCCATTAACACCCAGGATGCGACCCACACCAGTCCACTAACACCCAGGATGTGACCCACACCAGTCCACTAACACCCAGGATGCGACCCACACCAGTCCACTAACACCCAGGATGTGACCCACACCAGTCCACTAACACCCAGGATGCGACCCACACGAGTACACTAACACCCAGGATGTGACCCACAGCAGTCCACTAACACCCAGGATGTGACCCACACAAGTTCACTAACACCCAGGATGCGATCCACACCAGTCCACTAACACCCAGGATGCGACCCACACCAGTACACTAACACCCAGGATGTGACCCACAGCAGTCCACTAACACCCAGGATGTGACCCACACAAGTCCACTAACACCCAGGATGTGACCCACACCAGTCCACTAACACCCAGAATGTGACCCACACCAGTCCACTAACACCCAGGATGTGACCTACACCAGTCCACTAACACCCAGGATGTGACCCACACATGACCACACAGGGTGTTATTCCAGTCAGGGTGTTTTTCCAGTCAGGGTGTTTTTCCAGTCAGGGTGTTGTTCCAGTCAGGGTGTTGTTCTAGTCAGGGTGTTGTTCCAATCAGGATGTTGTTCCAGTCAGGGTGTTGTTAAAATCAGGGTTTTGTTCCAATCAGGGTGTTGTTCCAGTCAGGGTGTTAATCCAGTCAGGGTGTTGTTCCAGTCAGGGTGCTGTTCCAGCCCGGATGTTGTTCCAGTCACGGTGTTGTTCCAGACAGGTTGTGGTTCCAGTCAGAGTGTTGTTCCAGTCAGGATGTTGTTCCAGTCAGGGTGTTGATCAAGTCAGGATGTTGTTCCAGTCAGGGTGTTGTTCCAGTCAGGGTATTGTTCCAGTCAGGGTGTTGTTCCAGTCAGGGTGTTGTTCCAGTCAGGGTGTTGTTCCAGTCAGGGTGTTGTTCCAGTCAGGGTGTTGTTCCAGTCAGGGTGTTGTTCCAGTCAGGGTGTTGTTCCAGTCAGGGTGTTGTTCCAGTCAGGGTATTGTTCCAGTCAGGGTGTTGTTCCAGTCAGGGTGTTGTTCCAGTCAGGGTGTTGTTCCAGTCAGGGTGTTGTTCCAGTCAGGGTGTTGTTCCAGTCAGGGTATTGTTCCAGTCAGGGTGTTGTTCCAGTCAGGGTGTTGTTCCAGTCAGGGTGTTGTTCCAGTCAGGGTATTGTTCCAGTCAGGGTAATGTTCCAGTCAGGATGTTGCTCCAATCAAGGTGTTCATCCAGTCAGGGTGTTGTTCCAATCAGGGTGTTGTTCCAGTCAGGGTGTTGTTCCAGTCAGAGTGTTGTTCCAGTCAGGGTGTTGTTCCAGTCAGGGTGTTTGTCCAGTAAGGGTGTTGTTCCAGTCAGGGTGTTGTTCCAGTAAGGGTGTTGTTGCAGTCAGGGTGTTGTTCCAAACAGTGTGTTGTCCCAGTCAGGGTGTTGTTGCAGTCAGGATGTTGTTCCAGTCAGGGTGCTGTTCCAGTCTGGGTGTTTTTCCAGTCAGGATGTTGTTCCAGTCAGTGTTGTTCTAGTCAGGGTGTTGTTCCAGTCAGGGTGTTGTTCCAATCAGGGTCTTGTTCCAGTCAGGGTGTTTTTCCAGTCAGGATGCTGCTCCAATCAAGGTGTTCATCCAGTCAGGGTGTTGTTCCAATCATGGTGTTGTTCCAGTGAGGATGTTGTTCCAGTCAGGGTGTTGTTCCAGTCAGGGTGTTGTTCCTGTCAGGGTGTTGTGCCAATCAGGGTGTTGTTCTAGTCAGGGTGTTGTTCCAGTCAGGGTGTTGTTTCTGTCAGGGTGTTGTTCCAGTCAAGGTGTTTTTCCAGCGAGGATGTTGTTCCAGTCAGGGTGCTGTTCCAGTGAGGGTGTTGTTCCAGTCAGGGTGCTGTTCGAGTCAGGATGTTGTTCCAGTCACGGTGTTGTTCCAGACAGGTCGTGGTTCCAGTCAGAGTGTTGTTCAAGTCAGGGTGTTGTTCCAGTCAGGGTGTTCTTCCAGTCAGTGTGTTGTTCCAGTCACTATGTTGTACCAGTCAGGGTGTTGTTCCAGTCAGGGTGTTGTTCCAGTCAGGGTGTTATTCAAGTCAGGGTGTTGTTCTAGTCAGGGTGTTGTTCCAGTCAGGGTGTTGTTCCAGTCAGGGTGTTGTTCTAGTCAGGGTGTTGTTCCAGTCAGGGTGTTGCTCCAGTCATGGTGTTGTTCCAGTCAAGGTGTTGGTCTAGTCAGGGTGTTGTTCCAGTCAGGGTGTTTTTCCAGTCAGGATGTTGTTCCAGTCAGGGTGCTGTTCCAGTGAGAGTGTTGTTCCAGTGAGGGTGCTGTTCCAGTCAGGATGTTGTTCCAGTCACGATGTTGTTCCAGACAGGTCGTGGTTTCAGTCAGAGTGTTGTTCAAGTAAGGGTTTTGTTCCAGTCAGGGTGTTGTTCCAGTCAGTGTGTTGTTCCAGTCACTATGTTGTTCCAGTCAGGGTGTTGTTCCAGTCAGGTTGTTGTTCCAGTCAGGGTGTTATCCAAGTCAGGGTGTTGTTCCAGTCAGGGTGTTGTTCCAGGAAGGGAGTTATTCCAGTCAGGATGTTGTTCCAGGCATGGTGTTGTTCCAGTCAGGGTGTTGTTCCAGTCAGGGTGTTGTTCCAGTCAGGGTGTTGTTCCAGTCAGGGTGTTACAGTCAGGGTGTTGTTCCAGTCAGGGTGTTGTTCCAGTCAGGGTGTTGTTACAGTCAGGGTGTTGTTCTAGTCATGACGTTGTTCCAGTCAGGGTGTTGTTCCAATCAAGGTGTTGTTCCAGTCAGGGTGTTGTTCCAGTCAGGGTGTTTTTTCAGTCAGGGTGTTGTTCCAGTCAGGGTGTTGTTCCAGTCAGGGTGTTGTTCCAGTCAGGGTGTTGTTCCAGTTAGGATGTTGTTCCAGTCAGGGTGTTGTTCCAATCAAGGTGTTGTTCCAGTTAGGGTGTTCTTCCAGTCAGGGTGTTGTCCCAGTCATGGTGTTGTTTCAGTCAGGGTGTTGTTCCAGTCAGGGTGTTGTTCCAGTCAGGGTGTTGCTCCAGTCAGGGTGTTGTTCCAGACAGGGTGTTGTTCCAGTCAGGATGTTTTTCCAGTAAGGATGTTGTTCCAGTCAGGGTGTTGTTCCAGTCAGGGTTTTGTTCCAGTCAGGGTGCTGTTAAAGTCAGGGTGTTGTTCCAGTCAGGGTGTTGTTCCAGTCAGGGTGTTACAGTCAGGGTGTTGTTCCAGTCAGGGTGTTGTTCCAGTCAGGGTGTTGTTACAGTCAGGGTGTTGTTCTAGTCATGACGTTGTTCCAGTCAGGGTGTTGTTCCAATCAAGGTGTTGTTCCAGTCAGGGTGTTGTTCCAGTCAGGGTGTTTTTTCAGTCAGGGTGTTGTTCCAGTCAGGGTGTTGTTCCAGTCAGGGTGTTGTTCCAGTCAGGGTGTTGTTCCAGTTAGGATGTTGTTCCAGTCAGGGTGTTGTTCCAATCAAGGTGTTGTTCCAGTTAGGGTGTTCTTCCAGTCAGGGTGTTGTCCCAGTCATGGTGTTGTTTCAGTCAGGGTGTTGTTCCAGTCAGGGTGTTGTTCCAGTCAGGGTGTTGCTCCAGTCAGGGTGTTGTTCCAGACAGGGTGTTGTTCCAGTCAGGATGTTTTTCCAGTAAGGATGTTGTTCCAGTCAGGGTGTTGTTCCAGTCAGGGTTTTGTTCCAGTCAGGGTGCTGTTAAAGTCAGGATGTTGTTCCAGTCACGGTGTTGTTCCAGACAGGTCGTGGTTCCAGTCAGAGGGTTGTTCAAGTCAGGGTGCTGTTCCAGTCAGGGTGTTGTTCAAGTCAGGGTGTTGTTCCAGTGAGGATGTTGTTCCAGTCAGGGTGTTGTTCCAGTCAGGGTGTTGTTCCAGTCAGGGTGTTGTTCCAGTGAGGATGTTGTTCCAGTCAGGGTGTTGTTCCAGTCAGGGTGTTGTTCCAGACAGGGTGTTGTTCCAGTCGGGGTGGTGTTCCAGTCAGGGTGTTTTTCCAGTCAGGATGTTTTTCCAGTGAGGGTGCTGTTCCAGTGAGGGTGTTGTTCCAGTCAGGGTGCTGTTCCAGTCAGGATGTTGTTCCAGTCACGGTGTTGTTCCAGACAGGTCGTGGTTCCAGTCAGAGTGTTGTTATAGTCAGGGTGTTGTTCCAGTCACTATGTCATTCCATTCAGGGTGTTGTTTCAGTCAGGGTGTTATCCAAGTCAGGGTGTTGTTCCAGTCAGGGTGTTGTTCCAGTAAGGGTGTTGTTCCAGGCATGGTCTTGTTCCAGTAAGGGTGTTGTTCCAGTCAGGGTGTTATCCAAGTCAGGGTGTTGTTCCAATCAGGGTGTTGTTCCAGTCAGGGTGTTGTTCCAGTCAGGGTGTTGTTACAGTCAGGGAGTTGTTCTAGTCATGGTGTTGTTCCAGTCAGGGTGTCGTTCCAGTCAGGGTGTTGTTCCATTCAGGGTGTTGTTTCAGTCAGGATGTTGTTCCAGTCAGGGAGTTGCTCCAATCAAGGTGTTGTTCCAGTTAGGGTGTTCTTCCAGTCAGGGTGTTGTTCCAGTCAGGGTGTTGTTCCAGACAGGGTGTTGTTCCAGTCAGGGTGTTGTTCCAGTCAGGGTGTTCCTCCAGTCAGGGTGTTGTTCCAATCAGGGTGTTGTTCTAGTCAGGGTGTTGTTGTATTCAGGGTGTTGTTCCAGTCAGGGTGTTTTTCCAGTAAGGATGTTGTTCCAGTCAGGGTGTTGTTCCAGTCAGGTTGTTGTTCCAGTCAGGGTGCTGTTCCAGTCAGGATGTTGTTCAAGTCAGGGTGTTGTTCCAGTCAGGGTGTTGTTCAAGTCAGTGTGTTGTTTCAGCCAGGATGTTGTTCCAGTCAGGGTGTTGTTCCAGTCAGGGTGTTGTTCCAGTCAGGATGTTGCTCCAATCAAAGTGTTGTTCCAATCATAGTGTTGTTCTAGTGAGGACGTTGTTCCAGTCATGGTGTTGTTCCAGTCAGGGTGTTGTTCCAGTCAGGGTGTTGTTCCAGTCAGGGTGTTGTTCCAGTCAGGGTGTTTATCCAGTCAGGGTGTTGTTCCAGTCAGGGTGTTGTTCCAGTAAGGGTGTTGTTCCAGTCAGGGTGTTGTTCCAATCAGGGTGTTTTCCCAGGCAGGGTGTTGTTCCAGTCAGGGTGTTGTTCCTGTCAGGGTGTTGCTCCAGTCAGGGTGTTGTTCCAGTCAGGGTGTTGTTGCAGTCAGGGTGTTGCTCCAGTCAGGGTGTTGTTCCAGTCAGTGTTGTTGTAGTCAGGGTGTTGTTCTAGTCAGGGTGTTGTTCCAATCAGGGTGTTCTATTCAGGGTGTTGTTCCAGTCAGGGTGTTGTTCCAGTCAGGGTGTTGTTCTAGTCAGGGTGTTGTTCCAGCCAGGGTGTTGTTCCAGTCAGGGTGTTGTTCTAGACAGGGAGTTGTTGCAGTAAGGGTGTTGTTCCAGTCAGGGTGTCGTTCCAGTCAGGGTGTTGTTCCAGTCAGGGTGTTGTTCTAGACAGGGAGTTGTTGCAGTAAGGGTGTTGTTCCAGTCAGGGTGTCGTTCCAGTCAGGGTGTTGTTCCAGTCAGGGTGTTGTTCTAGTCAGGGTGTTGTTCCAGTCAAGGTGTTGTTCCAGTCAGAGTGTTGTTCCAGTCAGGGTGCTGTGCCATCGAACTCTTGACAAAAATCTTGTTCCATGAGAGACCCACAACCAGTTCCATCATCTGTCGTCACATCTGTCAGTGTTCAGACCTTCCTGGAGTAGCCAGACCTTCATGGAGTAGCCAGACCTTCATGGAGAAGCCAGACCTTCCTGGAGTAGCCAGACCTTCATGGAGAAGCCAGACCTTCCTGGAGTAGCCAGACCTTCATGGAGAAGCCAGGCCTTCCTGGAAAAGCCAGACCTTCCTGGAGAAGCCAGACCTTCCTGGAGAAGCCAGACCTTGCTGGAGAAGACAGACCTTCCTGGAGAAGCCAGACCTTCCTGGAGAAGCTAGGCCTTCCTGGAGAAGCCGGACCTTCCTGGAGAAGCAAGGCCTTCCTGGAGAAGCCAGACCTTCCTGGAGAAGCCAGACCTTCCTGGATAAGCTAGGCCTTCCTGGAGAAGCCGGACCTTCCTGGAGAAGCCTGACCTTTCTGGAGAAGCCTGACCTTCCTGGAGAAGCCAGACCTTGCTGGAGAAGCCAGACCTTCCTGGAGAAGCCAGACCTTCCTGGAGAAGCCAGATCTTGCTGGGGAAGCCAGACCTTCCTGGAGAAGTCAGACCTTCCTGGAGAAACCAGACCTTCATGGAGAAGCCAGACCTTGCTGGAGAAGCCAGACCTTTCTGGAGAAGCCAGACCTTCCTGGAGAAGCCAAACCTTGCTGGAGAAGCCAGACCTTCCTGGAGAAGCCAGAACTTCCTGGAGAAGGCAGACCTTCCTGGAGAAGCCAGACCTTCCTGGAGAAGCCAGGCCTTCCTGGAGAAGGCAGACCTTCCTGTAGAAGCCAGACCTTCCTGGAGAAACCAGACCTTCCTGGGGAAGCCAGACCTTGCTGGGGAAGCCAGACCTTCATGGAGAAGTCAGACCTTCCTGGAGAAAACAGACCTTCCTGGAGAAGCCAGACCTTGCTGGAGAAGCCAGACCTTCCTGGAGAAGCCAGACCTTCCTGGAGAAGCCAGACCTTCCTGGAGAAACCAGACCTTGCTGGAGAAGCCAGACCTTGCTGGAGAAGCCAGACCTTCCTGGAGAAGCCAGACCTTCCTGGAGAAGCCAAACCAGCTGGAGAAGCCAGACCTTCCTGGAGAAGCCAGATCTTCCTGGAGAAGGCAGACCTTCCTGGAGAAGCCAGACCTTGCTGGAGAAGCCAGACCTTGCTGGGGAAGCCAGACCTTCCTAGAGAAGCCAGACCTTCCTGGAGAAGCCAGACCTTGCTGGAGAAGCCAGACCTTGCTGGAGAAGCCAGACCTTCCTGGAGAAGCCAGACCTTCCTGGAGAAGCCAGACCTTGCTGGAGAAGCCAGACCTTCCTGGAGAAGCCAGACCTTCCTGGAGAAGCCAGACCTTGCTGGGGAAGCCAGACCTTCCTGGAGAAGCCAGACCTTCCTGGAGAAGCCAGACCTTGCTGGAGAAGCCAGACCTTGCTGGGGAAGCCAGACCTTGCTGGGGAAGCCAGACCTTCCTGGAGAAGCCAGACCTTCCTGGAGAAGCCAGACCTTCCTGGAGAAGCCAGACCTTGCTGGGGAAGCCAGACCTTCCTGGAGAAGCCAGACCTTCCTGGAGAAGCCAGACCTTCCTGGAGAAGCCAGACCTTGCTGGGGAAGCCAGACCTTCCTGGAGAAGCCAGACCTTCCTGGAGAAGCCAGACCTTCCTGGAGAAGCCAGACCTTCCTGGAGAAGCCAGACCTTGCTGGAGAAGCCAGACCTTCCTGGAGAAGCCAGACCTTCCTGGAGAAGCCAGACCTTCCTGGAGAAGCCAGACCTTCCTGGAGAAGCCAGACCTTCCTGGAGAAGCCAGACCTTCCTGGAGAAGCCAGACCTTCCTGGAGAAGCCAGACCTTGCTGGAGAAGCCAGACCTTCCTGGAGAAGCCAGACCTTCCTGGAGAAGCCAGACCTTCCTGGAGAAGCCAGACCTTCCTGGAGAAGCCAGACCTTCCTGGAGAAGCCAGACCTTCCTGGAGAAGCCAGACCTTCCTGGAGAAGCCAGACCTTCCTGGAGAAGCCAGACCTTCCTGGAGAAGCCAGACCTTCCTGGAGAAGCCAGACCTTCCTGGAGAAGCCAGACCTTCCTGGAGAAGCCAGACGTGTGGATATAACTCTCTCCCATGAAAGTAATGGAAACAGTAATAATAATATAATAATAATAATAATAATAATAATAATAATAATAATAATAATAATAATAAAGATAATAATAATAATTATAAAAAATAATGGTAAATAATAATATTAATAATAATAATAATAATAATAATAATAATAATAATAATATTAATAATAATAATAATAATAATAATAATAATAAAAATAATAATATTAATAATAATATTAATAATAATAATAATAATAATAATAATAATAATAATGATAATAATAATAATAATAATAATAAAAATAATAATATTAATAATATTAATAATAATAATAATAATAATAATAATAATAATAATAATAATAATAATAAAAATAATAATATTAATAATAATAATAATAATAATAATAATAATAATAATAATAATAATAATAATAATAATAAAAAAATTTCAATATTTTTTATTTGCGCCAAGTTCAATGTTATTGTTCAATATTATTGTTCAATATTATTGTTCAATATTATTGTTCAATATTATTGTTCAATATTATTGTTCAATATTATTGTTCAATATTATTGTTCAATATTATTGTTCAATGTTATTGTTCAATATTATTGTTCAATATTATTGTTCAATGTTATTGTTCAATATTATTGTTCAATATTATTGTTCAATATTATTGTTCAATATTATTGTTCAATGTTATTGTTCAATATTATTGTTCAATATTATTGTTCAATATTATTGTTCAATATTATTGTTCAATATTATTGTTCAATATTATTGTTCAATGTTATTGTTCAATATTATTGTTCAATATTATTGTTCAATGTTATTGTTCAATATTATTGTTCAATATTATTGTTCAATATTATTGTTCAATATTATTGTTCAATGTTATTGTTCAATATTATTGTTCAATGTTATTGTTCAATGTTATTGTTCAATATTATTGTTCAATATTATTGTTCAATATTATTGTTCAATATTATTGTTCAATGTTATTGTTCAATATTATTGTTCAATATTATTGTTCAATATTATTGTTCAATATTATTGTTCAATGTTACTGTTCAATATTATTGTTCAATATTATTGTTCAATATTATTGTTCAATATTATTGTTCAATATTATTGTTCAATGTTATTGTTCAATATTATTGTTCAATATTATTGTGCAATATTATTGTTCAATGTTATTGTTCAATATTATTGTTCAATATTATTGTTCAATATTATTGCTCAATGTTATTGTTCAATATTATTGTTCAATATTATTGTTCAATATTATTGTTCAATATTATTGTTCAATATTATTGTTCATTATTGTTCAATATTATTGTTCAATGTTATTGTTCAATATTATTGTTCAATATTATTGTTCAATATTATTGTTCAATATTATTGTTCAATGTTATTGTTCAATGTTATTGTTCAATGTTATTGTACAATATTATTGTTCAATATTATATTATTGTTCAATATTATTGTTCAATATTATTGTTCAATATAATTGTTCAATATTATTGTTCAATATTATTGTTCAATATTATTGTTCAATATTATTGTTCAATGTTACTGTTCAATATTATTGTTCAATATTATTGTTCAGTATTATTGTTCAATATTATTGTTCAATGTTATTGTTCAATATTATTGTTCAATATTATTGTTCAATATTATTGTTCAATGTTATTGTTCAATATTATTGTTCAATATTATTGTTCAATATTATTGTTCAATATTATTGTTCAATATTATTGTTCAATATTATTGTTCAATATTATTGTTCATTATTGTTCAATATTATTGTTCAATGTTATTGTTCAATATTATTGTTCAATATTATTGTTCAATATTATTGTTCAATATTATTGTTCAATGTCATTGTTCAATGTTATTGTTCAATGTTATTGTACAATATTATTGTTCAAAATTATTGTTCAATATTATTGTTCAATGTTATTGTTCAATATTATTGTTCAATATTATTGTTCAATATTATTGTTCAATATTATTGTTCAATATTATTGTTCAATATTATTGTTCAATGTTACTGTTCAATATTATTGTTCAATGTTATTGTTCAATATTATTGTTCAATATTATTGTTCAATATTATTGTTCAATATTATTGTTCAATATTATTGTTCAATATAATTGTTCAATATTATTGTTCAATGTTATTGTTCAATATTATTGTTCAATATTATTGTTCAATATTATTGTTCAATATTATTGTTCAATGTTATTGTTCAATATTATTGTTCAATGTTATTGTTCAATTTTATTGTTCAATATTATTGTTCAATGTTATTGTTCAATATTATTGTTCAATATTATTGTTCAATATTATTGTTCAATATTATTGTTCAATGTTACTGTTCAATATTATTGTTCAATATTATTGTTCAATATTATTGTTCAATATTATTGTTCAATATTATTGTTCAATATTATTGTTCAATATTATTGTTCATTATTGTTCAATATTATTGTTCAATGTTATTGTTCAATATTATTGTTCAATATTATTGTTCAATATTATTGTTCAATATTATTGTTCAATGTTATTGTTCAATGTTATTGTTCAATGTTATTGTACAATATTATTGTTCAATATTATATTATTGTTCAATATTATTGTTCAATATTATTGTTCAATATTATTGTTCAATATTATTGTTCAATATTATTGTTCAATATTATTGTTCAATGTTACTGTTCAATATTATTGTTCAATATTATTGTTCAGTATTATTGTTCAATATTATTGTTCAATGTTATTGTTCAATATTATTGTTCAATATTATTGTTCAATATTATTGTTCAATATTATTGTTCAATATTATTGTTCATTATTGTTCAATATTATTGTTCAATGTTATTGTTCAATATTATTGTTCAATATTATTGTTCAATATTATTGTTCAATATTATTGTTCAATGTTATTTTTCAATGGTATTGTTCAATGTTATTGTACAATATTATTGTTCAAAATTATTGTTCAATATTATTGTTCAATATTATTGTTCAATATTATTGTTCAATGTTATTGTTCAATATTATTGTTCAATATTATTGTTCAATATTATTGTTCAATGTTACTGTTCAATATTATTGTTCAATATTATTGTTCAATATTATTGTTCAATATTATTGTTCAATGTTATTGTTCAATATTATTGTTCAATATTATTGTTCAATATTATTGTTCAATGTTATTGTTCAATATTATTGTTCAATATTATTGTTCAATATTATTGTTCAATATTATTGTTCAATATTATTGTTCAATATTATTGTTCATTATTGTTCAATATTATTGCTCAATATTATTGTTCAATATTATTGTTCAATATTATTGTTCAATATTATTGTTCAATGTTATTGTTCAATGTTATTGTTCAATGTTATTGTTCAATATTATTGTTCAATATTATTGTTCAATATTATTGTTCAATGTTATTGTTCAATATTATTGTTCAATATTATTGTTCAATATCATTGTTCAATATTACTGTTCAATATTATTGTTCAATATTATTGTTCAATACTATTGTTCAATGTTATTGTTCAATATTATTGTTCAATATTATTGTTCAATATTATTGGTCAATATTATTGTTCAATATTATTGTTCAATATTATTGTTCAATATTATTGTTCAATATTATTGTTCAATATTATTGTTCAATGTTACTGTTCAATATTATTGTTCAATATTATTGTTCAATATTATTGTTCAATATTATTGTTCAATATTATTGTTCAATGTTATTGTTCAATATTATTGTTCAATATTATTGTTCAATATTATTGTTCAATGTTATTGTTCAATATTATTGTTCAATATTATTGTTCAATATTATTGTTCAATATTATTGTTCAATATTATTGTTCATTATTGTTCAATATTATTGTTCAATGTTATTGTTCAATATTATTGTTCAATATTATTGTTCAATATTATTGTTCAATATTATTGTTCAATGTTATTGTTCAATGTTATTGTTCAATGTTATTGTTCAATATTATTGTTCAATATTATTGTTCAATATTATTGTTCAATGTTATTGTTCAATATTATTGTTCAATATTATTGTTCAATATTATTGTTCAATATTACTGTTCAATATTATTGTTCAATATTATTGTTCAATACTATTGTTCAATGTTATTGTTCAATATTATTGTTCAATATTATTGTTCAATATTATTGTTCAATATTATTGTTCAATATTATTGTTCAATATTATTGTTCAATGTTATTGTTCAATATTACTGTTCAATATTATTGTTCAATATTATTGTTCAATACTATTGTTCAATGTTATTGTTCAATATTATTGTTCAATATTATTGTTCAATATTATTGGTCAATATTATTGTTCAATATTATTGTTCAATATTATTGTTCAATGTTATTGTTCAATATTATTGTTCAATATTATTGTTCAATATTATTGTTCAATGTTATTGTTCAATATTATTGTTCAATGTTATTGTTCAATATTATTGTTCAATATTATTATTCAATGTTATTGTTCAATATTATTGTTCAATATTATTGTTCAATATTATTGTTCAATATTATTGTTCAATATTATTGTTCATTATTGTTCAATATTATTGTTCAATGTTATTGTTCAATATTATTGTCCAATATTATTGCTCAATGTTATTGTTCAATGTTATTGTTCAATGTTATTGTTCAATATTATTGTTCAATATTATTGTTCAATATTATTGTTCAATGTTATTGTTCAATATTATTGTTCAATATTATTGTTCAATATTATTGTTCAATATTATTGTTCAATGTTATTGTTCAATATTACTGTTCAATATTATTGTTCAATATTATTGTTCAATACTATTGTTCAATGTTATTGTTCAATATTATTGTTCAATATTATTGATCAATATTATTGGTCAATATTATTGTTCAATATTATTGTTCAATATTATTGTTCAATGTTATTGTTCAATATTATTGTTCAATATTATTGTTCAATATTATCGTTCAATATTATTGTTCAAGATTATTGTTCAATGTTATTGTTCAATATTATTGTTCAATGTTATTGTTCAATATTATTGTTCAATATTATTGTTCAATGTTATTGTTCAATATTATTGTTCAATGTTATTGTTCAATATTATTGTTCAATATTATTGTTCAATATTGTTGTTCAATGTTATTGTTCAATATTATTGTTCAATGTGATTGTTCAATTTTATTGTTCAATATTATTCAATATTATTATTCAATATTATTATTCAATGTTATTGTTCATTGTTGTTGTTCAATGTTATTGTTCAATATTATTGTTCAATGTTATTGTTCAATATTATTGTTCAATATTATTGTTCAATATTATTGTTCAATGTTATTGTTCAATATTATTGTTCAATATTATTGTTCAATATTATTGTTCAATATTATTGTTCAATATTATTGTTCAATGTTATTGTTCAATATTATTGTTCAATATTATTGTTCAATATTATTGTTCAATGTTATTGTTCACTATTATTGTTCAATATTATTGTTCAATATTATTGTTCAATGTTATTGTTCAATATTATTGTTCAATATTATTGTTCAATGTTATTGTTCAATATTATTGTTTAATATTATTGTTCAATATTATTGTTCAATATTATTGTTCAAAATTATTGTTCAATGTTATTGTTCAATGTTATTGTTCAATATCATTGTTCAATATTATTGTTCAATGTTATTGTTCAATATTATTGTTCAATATCATTGTTCAATATTATTGTTCAATATTATTGTTCAATATTATTGTTCAATGTTATTGTTCAATTTTATTGTTCAATATTATTGTTCAATATTATTGTTCTATGTTATTGTTCAATATTATTGTTCAACGTTATTGTTCAATATTATTGTTCAATGTTACTGTTTAATATTATTGTTCAATGTTATTGTTCAATATTATTGTTCAATGTTATTTCTCAATGTTATTGTTCAATGATTTTGTTCAATATTATTGTTCAATGTTATTGTTCAATATTATTGTTCAATGTTATTGTTCAATATTATTGTTCAATGTTACTGTTTAATATTATTGTTCAATGTTATTGTTCAATATTATTGTTCAATGTTATTGTTCAATGATTTTGTTCAATATTATTGTTCAATGTTATTGTTCAATATTATTGTTCAATGTTATTGTTCAATATTGTTGTTCAATGTTACTGTTTAATATTATTGTTCAATATTATTGTTCAATATTCTTGTTGAATGTACTGTTCAATATTACTGTTCAATGTTATTGTTCAATATTATTGTTCAATGTTATTGTTCAATATTATTGTTCAATGTTACTGTTTAATATTATTGTTCAATGTTATTGTTCAATATTATTGTTCAATGTTATTTCTCAATGTTATTGTTCAATGATTTTGTTCAATATTATTGTTCAATGTTATTGTTCAATATTATTGTTCAATGTTTTTTTTCAATGTTATTGTTCAATATTATTGTTCAATATTATTGTTCAATGTTATTGTTCAATATTATTGTTCAATGTTATTGTTCAATATTATTGTTCAATATTATTGTTCAATATTATTGTTCAATGTTATTGTTCAATATTATTGTTCAATATTATTGTTCAATGTTATTGTTCAATATTATTGTTCAATATTATTGTTCAATATTATTGTTCAATATTATTGTTCAATATTTTTGTTCAATATTATTGTTCATTATTATTGTTCAATATTATTGTTCAATGCTATTTTTCAATATTATTGTTCAATATTATTGTTCAATATTATTGTTCAATATTATTGTTCAATGTTATTGTTCAATATTATTGTTCGATATTATTGTTCAATATTATTGTTCAATATTATTGTTCAATATTATTGTTCAATGTTATTGTTAAATGTTATTGTACAATATTATTGTTCAATATTATTGTTCAATATTATTGTTCAATATTATTGCTCAATGTTATTGTTCAATATAATTGTTCAATATTATTGTTCATTGCTATTGTTCAATATTATTGTTCAATATTATTGTTCAATGTTATTGTTAAATGTTATTGTACAATATTATTGTTCAATATTATTGTTCAATATTATTGTTCAATATTATTGTTCAATATTATTGTTCAATATTATTGCTCAATGTTATTGTTCAATATAATTGTTCAATATTATTGTTCAATGCTATTGTTCAATATTATTGTTCAATATTATTGTTCAATGTTATTGTTAAATGTTATTGTACAATATTATTGTTCAATATTATTGTTCAATGTTATTGTTCAATGATTTTGTTCAATATTATTGTTCAATGTTATTGTTCAATATTATTGTTCAATGTTATTGTTCAATATTGTTGTTCAATATTATTGTTCAATATTATTGTTCAATATTATTGTTCAATATTATTGTTCAATGATTTTGTTCAATATTATTGTTCAATGTTATTGTTCAATATTATTGTTCAATGTTACTGTTTAATATTATTGTTCAATGTTATTGTTCAATATTATTGTTCAATGTTATTTCTCAATGTTATTGTTCAATGATTTTGTTCAATATTATTGTTCAATGTTATTGTTCAATATTATTGTTCAATGTTATTTTTCAATGTTATTGTTCAATATTATTGTTCAATATTATTCAATGTTATTGTTCAATATTATTGTTCAATGTTATTGTTCAATATTATTGTTCAATATTATTGTTCAATATTATTGTTCAATGTTATTGTTCAATATTATTGTTCAATGTTATTGTTCAATATTATTGTTCAATATTATTGTTCAATATTATTGTTCAATATTATTGTTCAATATTTTTGTTCAATATTATTGTTCATTATTATTGTTCAATATTATTGTTCAATGCTATTTTTCAATATTATTGTTCAATATTATTGTTCAATATTATTGTTCAATATTATTGTTCAATGTTATTGTTCAATATTATTGTTCGATATTATTGTTCAATATTATTGTTCAATATTATTGTTCAATATTATTGTTCAATGTTATTGTTAAATGTTATTGTACAATATTATTGTTCAATATTATTGTTCAATATTATTGTTCAATATTATTGTTCAATATTATTGTTCAATATTATTGCTCAATGTTATTGTTCAATATAATTGTTCAATATTATTGTTCAATGCTATTGTTCAATATTATTGTTCAATATTATTGTTCAATGTTATTGTTAAATGTTATTGTACAATATTATTGTTCAATATTATTGTTCAATGTTATTGTTCAATGATTTTGTTCAATATTATTGTTCAATGTTATTGTTCAATATTATTGTTCAATGTTATTGTTCAATATTGTTGTTCAATGTTACTGTTTAATATTATTGTTCAATATTATTGTTCAATATTCTTGTTGAATGGTATTGTTCAATATTATTGTTCAATATTATTGTTCAATATTATTGTTCGATATTATTGTTCAATATTATTGTTCAATATTATTGTTCAATATTATTGTTCAATGTTATTGTTCAATATTATTGTTCAATATTATTGCTCAATGTTATTGTTCAATATAATTGTTCAATATTATTGTTCAATATAATTGTTCAATATGATTGTTCATTTCTATTGTTCAATATTATTGTTCAATATTATTGTTCAATATTATTGTTCAATATTATTGTTCAATATTATTGTTGAATATAATTGTTCAATATTATTGTTCAATATTATTGTTCAATATTATTGTTCAATATTATTGTTCAATATTATTGTTCAATATTATTGTTCAATATTGTTGTTCAATATTATTGTTCAAAATTATTGCTCAATGTTATTGTTCAATATTAATGTTCAATATTATTGTTCAATATTATTGTTCAATATTATTGTTCAATAGTATTGTTCAAAATTATTGTTCAATATTATTGTTCAATATTATTATTCAATGTTATTGTTCAATATTATTGTTCAATATTATTGTTCAATATTATTGTTCAATATTATTGTTCAATATTATTGTACAATATTATTGTTCAATGTTATTGTTCAATATTATTGTTCAATATTATTGTTCAATATTATTGTTCAATATTATTGTTCAATATTATTGTTCAATATTATTGTTCAATATTATTGTTCAATATTATTGTTCAATATTATTGTTCAATATTATTGTTCAATATTATTGTTCAATATTATTGTTCAATGATATTGCTCAATGTTATTTTTCAATATTTTTGTTCAATATTATTGTTCAATATTATTGTTCAATATTATTGTTCAAAATTATTGCTCAATGTTATTGTTCAATATTAATGTTCAATATTACTGTTCAATATTATTGTTCAATATTATTGTTCAATATTATTGTTCAATATTATTGTTCAATATTATTGTTCAATATTATTGTTCAAAATTATTGCTCAATGTTATTGTTCAATATTAATGTTCAATATTACTGTTCAATATTATTGTTCAATATTATTGTTCAATATTATTGTTCAATATTATTGTTCAAAATTATTGCTCAATGTTATTGTTCAATATTAATGTTCAATATTACTGTTCAATATTATTGTTCAATATTATTGTTCAATATTATTGTTCAATATTATTGTTCAATATTGTTGTTCAATATTATTGTTCAAAATTATTGCTCAATGTTATTGTTCAATATTAATGTTCAATATTATTGTTCAATATTATTGTTCAATATTATTGTTCAATAGTATTGTTCAAAATTATTGTTCAATATTATTGTTCAATATTATTATTCAATGTTTTTGTTCAATAATATTGTTCAATATAATTGTTCAACTTAATTGTTCAGTATTATTGTTCAATATTATTGTTCAATATTACTTTTAAATATTACTGTTAAATATTAATGTTCAGTTTTACTGTTCAATATAACTGTTTAATATTACGGTTCAATTGAGGAGTCGGCGAGGTGGTTGAACAGATAGCCAGGTGGTTGAACAGATAGCCAGGTGGTTGAACAGATAGCCAGGTGGTTGATCAGATAGCCAGGTGGTTGAACAGATAGCCAGGTGGTTGAACATATAGCCAGGTGGTTGAACAGATAGCCAGGTGATTGAGCAGATAGCCAGGTGGTTGAACGGATAGCCAGGTGGTTGAACAGATAGCCAGGTGGTTGAACAGATAGCCAGGTGATTGAGCAGATAGCCAGGTGGTTGAACAGATAGCCAGGTGATTGAGCAGATAGCCAGGTGGTTGAACAGATAGGCAGGTGGTTGAGCAGATAGCCAGGTGGTTGAACAGATAGCCAGGTGGTTGAACAGATAGCCAGGTGATTGAGCAGATAGCCAGGTGATTGAGCAGATTGCCAGGTGATTGAGCAGATAGCCAGGTGGTTGAGCAGATAGCCAGGTGGTTGAACAGATAGCCAGGTGATTGAGCAGATAGCCAGGTGGTTGAGCAGATAGCCAGGTGGTTGAGCAGATAGCCAGGTGGTTGAACAGATAGCCAGGTGGTTGAACAGATAGCCAGGTGATTGAGCAGATAGCCAGGTGATTGAGCAGATTTCCAGGTGATTGAGCAGATAGCCAGGTGGTTGAGCAGATAGCCAGGTGGTTGAACAGATAGCCAGGTGATTGAGCAGATAGCCAGGTGGTTGAGCAGATAGCCAGGTGGTTGAACAGATAGCCAGGTGATTGAGCAGATAGCCAGGTGGTTGAGCAGACAGCCGGGTGGTTTAGCAGATAGTCAGGTGGTTGAGAAGACAGCCGGGTGATTGAGGAGATTTCCAGGTGGTTGAGCAGATAGCCAGGTGGTTGAGGAGATGGCCAGGTGGTTGATCAGATAGCCAGGTGGTTGAGGAGATTTCCAGGTGGTTTAGCAGATAGCCAGGTGGTTGAGGAGATGGCCAGGTGGTTGAGCAGATAACCAGGTGGTTGAGCAGATAGCCAGGTGGTTGAGCAGATAGTCAGGTGGTTGAGCAGATAGCCAGGTGGTTGAGCAGATAGCCAGGTGGTTGAGCAGAAAGCCAGGTGGTTGAGTAGATTTCCAGGTGGTTGAGCAGATAGCCAGGTGGTTGAGCAGATAGCCAGGTGGTTGAGCAGATAGCCAGGTGGTTGAGCAGATAGCCAGGTGGTTGAGCAGATAGCCAAATGATTGATGATACAGCCTTGTGGATGAGGAAACAGCCAGGTAGTTAAGGAAACAGACAGCTGGCAGAGGTGATAGCCAGGTAGCTGAGACGGCCACGTGGGCGATGTGATCACCAGTAGACTGATGTGATCACCTGGTAGCTGATGTGATCACCTGGTAGCTGATGTGATCACCTGGTGGCTGATGTGATCACCTGGTGGCTGATGTGACCACCAGTAGACTGATGTGATCACCTGGTGGCTGATGTGACCACCAGTAGACTGATGTGATCACCTGGTAGCTGATGTGATCACCTGGTGGCTGATGTGATCACCTGGTGGCTGATGTGACCACCAGTAGACTGATGTGATCACCTGGTGGCTGATGTGACCACCAGTAGACTGATGTGATCACCTGGTAGCTGATATGATCACCTGGTGGCTGATGTGATCACCGGTAGACTGATGTGATCACCTGGAAGCTGATGTGATCACCTGGTGGCTGATGTGACCACCAGTGGACTGATGTGATCACCTGGTAGCTGATGTGATCACCTGGAAGCTGATGTGATCACCTGGTGGCTGATGTGACCACCAGTGGACTGATGTGATCACCTGGTAGCTGATGTGATCACCTGGTAGCTGATGTGATCACCTGGTGGCTGATGTGATCACCTGGTGGCTGATGTGACCACCAGTAGACTGATGTGATCACCTGGTAGCTGATATGATCACCTGGTGGCTGATGTGATCACCGGTAGACTGATGTGATCACCTGGAAGCTGATGTGATCACCTGGTGGCTGATGTGACCACCAGTGGACTGATGTGATCACCTGGTAGCTGATGTGATCACCTGGTAGCTTATGTGATCACCTGGTAGCTGATGTGATCACCTGGTGGCTGATGTGATCACCAGTTGACTGATGTGATCACCTGGAAGCTGATGTGATTACCTGGTGGCTGATGTGACCATCAGGTGGCTGATGTGATCACCAGGTGGCTGATGTGACCACCAGTAGACTGATGTGAACAACTGGTAGCTGATGTGATCACCAGGTGGCTGATGTGACCACCAGTAGACTGATGTGAACAACTGGTAGCTGATGTGATCACCTGGTAGCTGATGTGATCACCTGGTGGCTGATGTGATCACCTGGTGGCTGATGTGACCACCAGTAGACTGATGTGATCACCAGGTGGCTGATGTGATCACCAGGTGGTTGCAGTGTCCTTCACTGCAGACACTGCAAGACTCCAGGTGGACATCAACCAAATCTTGAAGTTGGTTACAACAAACAACCTGAAGTTCAATGATGAGAAATTTAAATTATTTCGATATGGTCAACGTGAGGAAATTAAACCTTCATCGGAGTATAAAACAAATTCCAACCACGCAATAGAACGAGAAAACTAATATAAAAGACCTGGGAGTGATCATGTCGGAGGATCTCTCCTTCAAAGATCACAACATTGTATCAATCGCATCTGCTAGAAAAATGACAGGATGGATAATGAGAACCTTCAAAACTAGGGAGGCCAAGCCCATGATGACACTCTTCAGGTCACTTGTTCTATCTAGGCTGGAATATTGCTGCACACTAACAGCACCTTTCAAGGCAGGTGAAATTGCTGATCTAGAAAATGTACAGAGAACTTTCACGGCGCGCATAACGGAGATAAAACACCTCAATTATTGGGAGCGCTTGAGGTTCCTAAACCTGTATTCCCTGGAACGCAGGAGGGAGAGATACATGATTATATACACCTGGAAAATTCTAGAGGGACTAGTACCGAACTTGCACACGAAAATCACTCACTACGAAAGCAAAAGACTTGGCAGACGATGCACCATCCCCCCAATGAAAAGCAGGGGTGCCACTAGCATGATAAGAGACAACACAATAAGTGTCAGGGGCCCGAGACTGTTGAACTGCCTCTCAGCATACATAAGGGGGATTACCAATATGCCCCCTGGCTGTCTTCATGAAAGCGCTGGACAAGCACTTAACGTCAGTACCTGATCAGCCGGGCTGTGGTTCATACGTTGGACTGCGTGCTGCCAGCAGTAACAGCCTGGTTAATCAGGCCCTGATCCACCATGAGGCCTGGTCACAGACCGGGCGTTGACCCCCGGAACTCTCTCCAGGTATACTCCATGTATACCAGGTGTTTGATGTGATCACCAGGTGGCTGATGTGATTACCAGGTGGCTGATGTGATTACCAGGTGGCTGACGTTACTACCAGGTTGCTGTGACTACCAGGTGACTGATATGACTATCAGTTGACTGATGTAACTATCAGGTGACTGATGTGACTACCAGATGACTGATGTTAATTCGTATTTTTAAACAAGCAATTGTTTGAGGCAACCAACAGATGGTTGAGATAGCTAGGTGGTTGAGGAGACAGCCAGGTGGGTAAGGAGACAGCCAGGTGGTTCAGGAGACAGCCAGGTTGTTCAGGAGACAGCCAGATGGGTGAGGAGACAGCCAGATGCTTCAAAAGATAGCCAGGCTGTTCAGGAGACAGCCAGGCGGTTCAGGAGACAGCCAGATGGGTGAGGAGACAGCCAGATGCTTCAGAAGATAGCCAGGTTGTTCAGGAGACAGCCAGGTGCTTCAAGAGACAGCCAGGTGGTTCAGGAGACAGCCATAGGGTTCAGGAGACAGCCAGGTGGGTGAAGAGACAGCCAGGAGGTTGAGGAGACAGTCATGTGGTTGAGGAGACAGGCAGGCGGTTGAGGAGACAGCCAAGTGGTTGAGGAGGCAGTGAGGTGGTTTAGGAGACAGCCAGGTGGTTGAGGAGACAGCCAGGTGGTTGAGGAGACAGCCAAGCGGTTGAGGAGACAGCCAAGTGGTTGAGGAGACAGCCAGCCGACTGAGAGAACATCGAGGTGGCTGAAAGCGTCACGTGGCTGACGAGACAGATGGTTGGGGTATCAGCCAACTGCCAGACTGGTAACCTTGCCCACCCATCTTTTGTCCTGCTACCAGGTGTTGGGGGGGGGGAGGGGGGGGGAGGGGGGGTTAGGGGGTTTAAAAGGAATCCACAAATACTTTAAATCCCAATACATTCCCTGCCTTGTCTCCCTCAACACCCTGCCTTGTCTCCCTCAACACCCTGCCTTGTCTCCCTCAACACCCTGCCTTGTCTCCCTCAACACCCTGCCTTGTCTCACTCAACACCCTGCCTTGTCTCCCTCAACACCCTGCCTTGTCTCCCTCAACACCCTGCCTTGTCTTCCTCAACACCCTGCCTTGTCTCCCTCAACACCCTGCCTTGTCTCCCTCAACACCCTGCCTTGTCTCCCTAAACACCCTGCCTTGTCTCCCTCAACACCCTGCCTTGTCTCCCTCAACACCCTGCGTTGTCTCCCTCAACACCCTGCCTTGTCTCCCTCAACACCCTGCCTTGTCTCCCTCAACACCCTGCCTTGTCTCCCTCAACACCCTGCCTTGTCTCCCTCAACACCCTGCCTTGTCTCCCTCAACACCCTGCCTTGTCTTCCCAACACCCTGCAACACCCTGCCTTGTCTCCCTCAACACCCTGCCTTGTCTCCCTCAACACCCTGCCTTGTCTCCCTCAACACCTTGTCTTGTCTCCCTCAACACCCTGCCTTGTCTCCCTCAACACCCTGTCTTGTCTCCCTCAACACCCTGCCTTGCATCCCTCAACACCCTGCCTTGTCTTCCTCAACACCCTGCCTTGTCTCCCTCAACACCCTGCCTTGTCTCCCTCAACACCCTTATTGTATCCCTCAACACCCTGCCTTGTCTCCCTCAACACCCTTATTGTATCCCTCAACACCCTGCCTTGTCGCCCTCAACTCCCTGCCTTGTCTCCCTCAATATCCTGCCTTGTCGCCCTCAACACCCTGCCTTGTCTCCCTCAACACCCTGTCTTGTCTCCCTCAGCACCCAGCCTTGTCTCCCTCAACACCCTGCCTTGTCTCCCTCAACACCCTGTCTTGTCTCCCTCAACACCCTGCCTTGTCTCCCTCAACACCCTGCCTTGTCTCCCTCAACACCCTGCCTTGTCTCCCTCAACACCCTGCCTTGTCTCCCTCAACACCCTGCCTTGTCTCCCTCAACACCCTGCCTTGTCTCCCTCAACACCCTGCCTTGTCTCCCTCAACACCCTGCCTTGTCTCCCTCAACACCCTGCCTTGTCTCCCTCAACACCCTGCCTTGTCTCCCTCAACACCCTGCCTTGTCTCCCTCAACACCCTGCCTTGTCTCCCTCAACGTCCTGCCTTGTCTCCCTCAACACCCTGCCTTGTCTCCCTCAACACCCTGCCTTGTCTCCTTCAACACCCTGCCTTGTCTCCCTCAACACCCTGCCTTGTCGCCCTCAACACCCTGCCTTGTCGCCCTCAACACCCTGCCTTGTCTCCCTCAACACCCTGCCTTGTCGCCCTCAACACCCTGCCTTGTCTCCCTCAACACCCTGCCTTGTCTCCCTCAACACCCTGCCTTGTCGTCCTTAACACCCTGCCTTGTCCTTGTCTCCCTCAACACCCTGCCTTGTCTCCCTCAACACCCTGCCTTGTCTCCCTCAACACCCTGCCTTGTCTCCCTCAACACCCTGCCTTGTCTCCCTCAACACCCTGCCTTGCCGTCCTCAACACCCTGCCTTGTCTCCCTCAACACCCTGCCTTGTCTTCCTCAACACCCTGCCTTGTCTCCCTCAACACCCTGCCTTGTCTCCCTCAACACCCTGCCTTCTCTCCCTCAACACCCTGCCTTGTCGCCCTCAACCCCTGCCTTGTCTCCCTCAACACCCTGCCTTCAACACCCTGCCTTGTCTCCCTCAACTCCCTGCCTTGTCGCCCTCAACACCCTGCCTTGTCTCCCTCAACACCCTGCCTCCCTCAACACCCTGCCTTGTCTCCCTCAACACCCTGCCTTGTCTCCCTCAACACCCTGTCTTGTCTCCCTCAGCACCCAGCATAGTCTCCCTCAACACCCTGTCTTGTCTCCCTCAACACCCTGCCTTGTCTCCCTCAACACCCTGCCTTGTCTCCCTCAACACCCTGTCTTGTCTCCCTCAACACCCTGCCTTGTCTCCCTCAACACCCTGCCTTGTCTCCCTCAACACCCTGCCTTGTCTCCCTCAACACCCTGCCTTGTCTCCCTCAACGACCTGCCTTGTCTCCCTCAACACCCTGCCTTGTCACCCTCAACACCCTGCCTTGTCTCCCTCAACACCCTGCCTTGTCTCCCTCAACACCCTGCCTTGTCTCCCTCAACACCCTGCCTTGTCTCCCTCAACACCCTGCCTTGTCTCCCTCAACACCCTGCCTTGTCTCCCTCAACACCCTGCCTTGTCTCCCCTCAACACCCCTGTCCCCTTGTTGTCTCCCTCAACACCCTGCCTTGCCTTGTCTCCCTCAACACCCTGCCTTGTTTCCCTCAACACCCTGCCTTGTCTCCCTCAACACCCTGCCTTGTCTCCCTCAACACCCTGCCTTGTCTCGCCTTGTCTCCCTCAACACCCTGCCTTGTCTCAACACCCTGTCTTGTCTCCCTCAACACCCTGCCTTGCTTGTCTCCCTCAACACCCTGCCTTGTCTCCCTCAACACCTGCCTGCCTTGCCTCCCTCAACACCCTGCCTTGTCTCCCTCAACACCCTGCCTTGTCTCCCTCAACACTCTGCCTTGTCTCCCTCAACACCCTGCCTTGTCTCCCTCAACACTCTGCCTTGTCTCCCTCAACACCCTGCCTTGTCTCCCTCAACACTCTGCCTTGTCTCCCTCAACACCCTGCCTTGTCTCCCTCAACACCCTGCCTTGTCTCCCTCAACACACAGCCTTGTCTTCCTCAACACCCTGCCTTGCCGCCCTCAACACCCTGCTTTGTCTCCCTCAACAACCTGTCTTGTCTCCCTCAACACCCTGCCTTGTCTCCCTCAACACCCTGCCTTGTATCCCTCAACACACAGCCTTGTCTTCCTCAACACCCTGCCTTGCCGCCCTCAACACCCTGCCTTGTCTCCCTCAACACCCTGTCTTGTCTCCCTCAACACCCTGCCTTGTCTCCCTCAACACCCTTATTGTATCCCTCAACACCCTGTCTTGTCTCCCTCAACACCCTGTCTTGTCTCCCTCAACACCCTGCCTTGTCTCCCTCAACACCCTGCCTTGTCTCCCTCAACACCCTGCCTTGTCGCCCTCAACACCCTGCCTTGTCTCCCTCAACACTCTGCTTTGTCTCCCTCAACACACTGCTTTGTCTCTCTCAACACCCTGCCTTGTCTCCCTCAACACCCTGCCTTGTCGCCCTCAACACCCTGCCTTGTCTCCCTCAACACCCTGTATCCTTGCCTTGTCTCCCTCAACACCCTGTTGTCCCTCAACACCCTGCCTTGTCTCCCTCAACACCCTGCCTTGTCTCCCTCAACACCCTGCCTTGTCTCCCTCAACACCCTGCCTTGTCGCCCTCAACACCCTGCCTTGTCTCCCTCAACACCCTGCCTTTCCCTCCACACCCTGCCTTGTCTCCCTCAACACCCTGCCTTGTCTCCCTCAACACCCTGCCTTGTCTCCCTCAACACCCTGCCTTGTCTCCCTCAACACCCTGCCTTGTCTCCCTCAACACCCTGCCTTGTCGCCCTCAACACCCTGCCTTGTCTCCCTCAACACCCTGCCTTGTCGCCCTCAACACCCTGCCTTGTCTCCCTCAACACCCTGCCTTGTCTCCCTCAACACCCTGCCTTGCCGTCCTTAACACCCTGCCTTGTCTCCCTCAACACCTTGCCTTGTCTCCCTCAACACCCTGCCTTGTCTCCCTCAACACCCTGCCTTGTCTCCCTCAACACCCTGCCTTGTCTCCCTCAACACCCTGCCTTGTCTCCTCAACACCCTGCCTTGTCTCCCTCAACACCCTGCCTTGTCTCTCAACACCCTGCCTTGTCTCCCTCAACACCCTGCCTTGTCTCCCTCAACACCCTGCCTTGTCTCCCTCAACACCCTGCCTTGTCTCCCTCAACACCCTGCCTTGTCTCCCTCAACACCCTGCCTTGTCTCCCTCAACACCCTGCCTTGTCTCCCTCAACACCCTGCCTTGTCTCCCTCAACACCCTGCCTTGTCTCCCTCAACACCCTGCCTTGTCTCCCTCAACACCCTGCCTTGTCTCCCTCAACACCCTGCCTTGTCTCCCTCAACACCCTGCCTTGTCTCCCACCCTCAACACCCTGCCTTGTCTCCCTCAACACCCTGCCTTGTCTCCCTCAACACCCTCCTTGTCGCCCTCAACACCCTGCCTTGTCTCCCTCAACACCCTGCCTTGTCTCCCTCAACACCCTGCCTTGTCTCCCTCAACACCCTGCCTTGTCTCCCTCAACACCCTGCCTTGTCTCCCTCAACACCCTGCCTTGTCTCCCTCAACACCCTGCCTTGTCTCCCTCAACACCCTGCCTTGTCTCCCTCAACACCCTGCCTTGTCTCCCTCAACACCCTGCCTTGTCGCCCTCAACACCCTGCCTTGTCTCCCTCAACACCCTGCCTTGTCTCCCTCAACACCCTGCCTTGTCTCCCTCAACACCCTGCCTTGTCTCCCTCAACACCCTGCCTTGTCGCCCTCAACACCCTGCCTTGTCTCCCTAAACACCCTGCCTTGTCTCCCTCAACACCCTGCCTTGTCTCCCTCAACACCCTGCCTTGTCTCCCTCAACACCCTGCCTTGTCTCCCTCAACACCCTGCCTTGTCTCCCTCAACACCCTGCCTTGTCTCCCTCAACAACCTGCCTTGTCTCCCTCAACACCCTGCCTTGTCTCCCTCAACACCCTGCCTTGTCTCACTCATCACCCTGCCTTGTCTCCCTCAACACCCTGCCTTGTCTCCCTCAACACACAGCCTTGTCTCCCTCAACAACCTGCCTTGTCTCCCTCAACACCCTGCCTTGTCTCCCTCAACACCCTGCCTTGTCTCCCTCAACACCCTGCCTTGTCTCCCTCAACACCCTGCCTTGTCTCCCTCAACACCCTGCCTTGTCTCCCACAACACCCTGCCTTGTCTCCCTCAACACCCTGCCTTGTCTCCCACAACACCCTGCCTTGTCTCCCTCAACACCCTGCCTTGTCGCCCTCAACACCCTGCCTTGTCTCCCTCAACACCCTGCCTTGTCTCCCTCAACACCCTGCCTTGTCTCCCTCAACACCCTGCCTTGTCGCCCTCAACACCCTGTCTTGTCTCCCTCAACACCCTGCCTTGCCGTCCTCAACACCCTGCCTTGTCTCCCTCAACACCCTGCCTTGTCTCCCTCAACACCCTGCCTTGTCTCCCTCAACACCCTGCCTTGTCTCCCTCAACAACCCTTGTCTCCCTCAACACCCTGCCTTGTCTCCCTCAACACCCTGCCTTGTCTCCCTCAACACCCTGCCTTGTCGTCCCTCAACACTCTGCCTTGTCTCCCTCAACACCCTGCCTTGTCTCCCTCAACACCCTGCCTTGTCTCCCTCAACACCCTGCCTTGTCTCCCTCAACACCCTGCCTTGTCTCCCTCAACACCCTGCCTTGTCTCCCTAAACACCCTGCCTTGTCTCCCTCAACACCCTGCCTTGTCTCCCTCAACACCCTGCCTTGTCTCCGTAAACACCCTGCCTTGTCTCCCTCAACACCCTGCCTTGTCTCCCTCAACACCCTGCCTTGTCTCCCTCAACACCCTGCCTTGTCTCCCTCAAGATCCTGCCTTGTCTCCCTCAACACCCTGTCTTGTCTTCCTCAACACCCTGCCTTGTCTCCCTCAACACCCTGCCTTGTCTCCCTCAACACCCTGCCTTGTCTCCCTCAACACCCTGCCTTGTCTCCCTCAACACCCTGCCTTGTCTCCCTCAACACCCTGCCTTGTTTCCCTCAACACCCTGCCTTGTCTCCCTCAACACCCTGCCTTGTTTCCCTCAACACCCTGCCTTGTCTCCCTCAACACCCTGCCTTGTCTCCCTCAACACCCTGCCTTTTCTCCCTCAACACCCTGTCTTGTCTCCCTCAACACCCTGCCTTGTCTCCCTCAACACCTTGTCTTGTCTCCCTCAACACCCTGCCTTGTCTCCCTCAACACCCTGCCTGGTCGCCCTCAACACCCTGCCTTGTCTCCCTCAACACCCTGCTTTGTCTCCCTCAACACAATGCCTTGTCGCCCTCAACACCCTAATTGTATCCCTCAACACCCTGCCTTGTCTCCCTCAACACCCTAATTGTTTCCCTCAACACCCTGCCTTGTCTCCCTCAACACCCTGCCTTGTCTCCCTCAACACCCTGCCTTGTCTCCCTCAACACCCTGCCTTGTCTCCCTCAACACCCTGCCTTGTCTCCCTCAACACCCTGCCTCTTCCTCAACACCCTGCCTTGTCTCCCTCAACACCCTGCCTTGTCTTCCTCAACACCCTGCCTTGTCTTGTTTCCCTCAACACCCTGCCTTGTCTCCCTCAACACCCTGCCTTGTCTCCCTCAACACCCTGCCTTGTCTCCCTCAACACCCTAATTGTTTCCCTCAACACCCTGCCTTGTCTCCCTCAACACCCTGCCTTGTCTCCCTCAACCCCCTGCCTTGTCTCCCTCAACACCCTAATTGTATCCCTTGCCTCTCCCTCAACACCCTGCCTTGTCTCCCTCAACACCCTAATTGCCCTTGCCTCTCCCTCAACACCCTAATTGTATCCCTCAACACCCTGCCTTGTCTCCCTCAACACCCTGCCTTGTTTCCCTCAACACCCTGTCTCCCTCAACACCCTGCCTTGTCTCCGTAAACACCCTGCCTTGTCTCCCTCAACACCCTGCCTTGTCTCCCTCAACACCCTGCCTTGTCTCCTTCAACACCCTGCCTTGTTTCCCTCAACACCCTGCCTTGTCTCCCTCAACACCCTGCCTTGTCTTCCTCAACACCCTGCCTTGTCTCCCTCAACACCCTGCCTTGTCTCCCTCAACACCCTGCCTTGTCTCCCTCCAACCTGCCTTGCCTCCCTCACCACCCAGCCTGGTCTCCCTCAACACCCTGCCTTGTCTCCCTCAACACCCTGCCTTGTCTCCCTCAACACCCTAATTGTCTCCCTCAACACCCTGCCTTGTCTCCCTCAACACCCTGCCTTGTCTCCCTCAACACCCTGCCTTGTCTCCCTCAACACCCTGCTTGTCTCCCTCAACACCCTGCCTTGCCTCCTCAACACCCTGCCTTGTCTCCCTCAACACCCTGCCTTGTCTCCCTCAACACCCTGCCTTGTCTCCCTCAACACCCTGCCTTGTCTCCCTCAACACCCGGCCTTGTCTCCCTCAACACCCTGCCTTGTCGCCCTCAACACCCTGCCTTGTCTCCCTCAACACCCTGCCTTGTCTCCCTCAACACCCTGCCTTGTCTCCCTCAACACCCTGCCTTGTCGCCCTCAACACCCTGCCTTGTCTCCCTCAACACCCTGCCTTGTCTCCCTCAACACCCTGCCTTGTCTCCCTCAACACCCTGCCTTGTCTCACCTCAACACCCTGCCTTGTCTCCCTCAACACCCTGCCTTGTCTCCCTCAACACCCTGCCTTGTCTCCCTCAACACCCTGCCTTGTCTCCCTCAACACCCTGCCTTGTCTCCCTCAACACCCTGCCTTGTCTCCCTCAACACCCTGCCTTGTCTCCCTCAACACCCTGCCTTGTCTCCCTCAACACCCTGCCTTGTCTCCCTCAACACCCTGCCTTGTCTCCCTCAACACCCTGCCTTGTCTCCCTCAACACCCTGCCTTCTCTCCCTCAACACCCTGCCTTGTCTCCCTCAACACCCTGCCTTGTCTCCCTCAACACCCTGTATCCCTCAACACCCTGTCTCCCTCAACACCCTGCCTTGTCTCCCTCAACACCCTGCCTTGTCTCCCTCAACACCCTGCCTTGTCTCCCTCAACACCCTGCCTTGTCTCCCTCAACACCCTGCCTTGTCTCCCTCAACACCCTGCCTTGTCTCCCTCAACACCCTGCCTTGTCTCTCTCAACACCCTGCCTTGTCTCCCTCAACACCCTGCCTTGTCTCCCTCAACACCCTGCTTTGTCTCCCTCAACACCCTGCCTTGCCGTCCTCAACACCCTGCCTTGTCTCCCTCAAAACCCTGCCTTGTATCCCTCAACACCCTGCCTTGTCTCCCTCAACACCCTGCCTTGTCTCCCTCAACACCCTGCCTTGTCTCCCTCAACACCCTGCCTTGTCTCCCTCAACACTCTGCTTTGTCTCCCTCAACACCCTGCCTTGTATCCCTCAACACCCTGCCTTGTCTCCCTCAACACCCTGCCTTGTCTCCCTCAACACCCTGCCTTGTCTCCCTCAACACCCTGCCGTGTATCCCTCCTTGTCTCCCTCAACACCCTGCCTTGTCGTCCTCAACACCCTGCCTTGTCGTCCTCAACACCCTGCCTTGTCTCCCTCCACCCCCTGCCTTGCCTCCCTCAACCCCCTGCCTTGTCTCCCTCAACACCCTGCCTTGTCTCCCTCAACACCCTGCCTTGTCTCCCTCAACACCCTGCCTTGTCTCCCTCAACACCCTGCCTTGTCTCCCTCAACACCCTGCCTTGCCGTCCTTAACACCCTGCCTTGTCTCCCTCAACACCCTGCCTTGTCTCCCTCAACACCCTGCCTTGTCTCCCTCAACACCCTGCCTTGCCGTCCTTAACACCCTGCCTTGTCTCCCTCAACACCCTGCCTTGTCTCCCTCAACACCCTGCCTTGCCATCCTTAACACCCTGCCTTGCATCCCTCAACACCCTGCCTTGTCTCCCTCAACACCCTGCCTTGTCTCCCTCAACACCATGCCTTGTCTCCCTCAACACCCTGCCTTGTCTCCCTCAACACCCTAATTGTATCCCTCAACACCCTGCCTTGTCTCCCTCAACACCCTAATTGTATCCCTCAACACCCTGCCTTGTCGCCCTCAACTCCCTGCCTTCTCTCCCTCAACACCCTGCCTTGTCTCCCTCAACACCCTGCCTTGTCTCCCTCAACACCCTGCCTTGTCTCCCTCAACAACCTGCCTTGTCTCCCTCAACACCCTGCCTTGTCTCCCTCAACACCCTGCCTTGTCTCCCTCAACACCCTGCCTTGTCTCCCTCAACACCCTGCCTTGCCGTCCTCAACACCCTGCCTTGTCTCCCTCAACACCCTGCCTTCTCTCCCTCCTAACAACCCTGCCTTCTCTCCCTCAACACCCTGCTTTGTCTCCCTCAACACCCTGCCTTGTCCTCAACACTGCCTTGTCTCCCTCAAAACCCTGCCTTGTATCCCTCAACACCCTGTCTTGTCTCCCTCAACACCCTGCCTTGCCGTCCTCAACACCCTGCAACACCCTGCCTTGTCTCCCTCAACAACCTGCCTTGTCTCCCTCAACACCCTGCCTTGTCTCCCTCAACACCCTGCCTTGTCTCCCTCAACACTGCCTTGTATCCCTCAACACCCTGCCTTCTCTCCCTCCTAACAACCCTGCCTTCTCTCCCTCAACACCCTGCCTTGTCTCCCTCAACACCCTGCCTTGTCTCCCTCAACACCCTGCCTTCTCTCCCTCAACACCCTGCCTTGCATCCCTCAACACCCTGCCTTCTCTCCCTCAACACCCTGCCTTGTCGCCCTCAACACCCTGCCTTCTCTCCCTCCTAACAACCCTGCCTTCTCTCCTTCCTAACAACCCTGCCTTCTCTCCCTCCTAACAACCCTGCCTTCTCTCCCTCCTTACAACCCTGCCTTCTCTCCTTCCTAACAACCCTGCCTTCTCTCCCTCCTAACAACCCTGCCTTCTCTCCCTCCTAACAACCCTGCCTTGTCTTCCTCAACACCCTGCCTTGTCTCCCTCAACACCCTAATTGTATCCCTCAACACCCTGCCTTGTCTCCCTCAACACCCTGCCTTGTCTCCCTCAACACCCTGCCTTGTCTTCCTCAACACCCTGCCTTGTCTCCCTCAACACCCTGCCTTGTCTCCCTCAACACCTGCCTTGTCTCCCTCAACACCCTGCCTTGTCTTCCCTCAACACTCTGCCTTGTCTCCCTCAACACCCTAATTGCATCCCTCAACACCCTGCCTTGTCTTCCTCAACACCCTGCCTTGTCTTCCTCAACACCCTGCCTTGTCTTCCTCAACACCCTGCCTTGTCTCCCTCAACACCCTGCCTTGTTTCCCTCAACACCCTGCCTTGTCTCCCTCAACACCCTGCCTTGTCTCCCTCAACACCCTGCCTTGTTTCCCTCAACACCCTGCCTTGTCTTCCTCAACACCCTGCCTTGTCTTCCTCAACACCCTGCCTTGTCTTCCTCAACACCCTGCCTTGTCTCCCTCAACACCCTGCCTTGTCTTCCTCAACACCCTGCCTTGTCTCCCTCAACACCCTGCCTTGTCTTCCTCAACACCCTGCCTTGTCTTCCTCAACACCCTGCCTTGTCTCCCTCAACACCCTGCCTTGTCTCCCTCAACACCCTGCCTTGTCTCCCTCAACACCCTGCCTGGTCGCCCTCAACACCCTGCCTTGTCTCCCTCAACACGCTTATTGTATCCCTCAACACCCTGCCTTGTCTCCCTCAACACCCTGCCTTGCCGTCCTTAACACCCTGCCTTGTCTCCCTCAACACCCTGCCTTGTCTCCCTCAACACCCTGCCTTGTCTCCCTCAACACCCTGCCTTGTCTCCCTCAACACCCTGCCTTGTCTCCCTCAACACCCTGCCTTGTCTCCCTCAACACCCTAATTGTATCCCTCAACACCCTGCCTTGTCTCCCTCAACACCCTGCCTTGTCTCCCTCAACACCCTAATTGTCTCCCTCAACACCCTGCCTTGTCTTCCTCAACACCCTGCCTTGTCTCCCTCAACACCCTGCCTTGTCTCCCTCAACACCCTAATTGTCTCCCTCAACACCCTGCCTTGTCTTCCTCAACACCCTGCCTTGTCTCCCTCAACACCCTGCCTTGTCTCCCTCAACACCCTGCCGTGTCTTCCTCAACACCCTGCCTTGTCTCCCTCAACACCCTGCCTTGTCTCCCTCAACACCCTGCCTTGTCTCCCTCAACAACCTAATTGTCTCCCTCAACACCCTGCCTTGTCTCCCTCAACACCCTGCCTTGTCTCCCTCAACACCCTGCCTTGTCTCCCTCAACAACCTAATTGTCTCCCTCAACACCCTGCCTTGTCTTCCTCAACACCCTGCCTTGTCGCCCTCAACACCCTGCCTTGTCTCCCTCAACACCCTGCCTTGTCTCCCTCAACACTCTGCTTTGTCTCCCTCAACACCCTGCCTTGTCTCCCTCAACACCCTGCCTTGTCTCCCTCAACACCCTGCCTTGTCGCCCTCAACACCCTGCCTTGTCGCCCTCAACACCCTGCCTTGTCTCCCTCAACACCCTGCCTTGTCGCCCTCAACACCCTGCCTTGTCTCCCTCAACACCCTGCCTTGCCGTCCTCAACACCCTGCCTTGTCTCCCTCAACACCCTGCCTTGTCTCCCTCAACACCCTGCCTTGTCTCCCTCAACCCCCTGCCTTGTCGCCCTCAACACCCTGCCTTGTCTCCCTCAACACCCTGCCTTGTCGCCCTTAACACCCTGCCTTGTCACCCTCAACACCCTGCCTTGTCGCCCTCAACACCCTGCCTTGTTTCCCTCAACACCCTGCCTTGTCTCCCTCAACACCCTGCCTTGTCTCCCTCAACACCCTGCCTTGTCCTCAACACCCTGCCTTGTCTCCCTCAACACCCTGCCTTGTCGCCCTCAACACCCTGCCTTGTCTCCCTCAACACCCTGCCTTGTCGCCCTCAACACCCTGCCTTGTCTCCCTCAACACCCTGCCTTGTCTCCCTCAACACCCTGCCTTGTCTCCCTCAACACCCTGCCTTGTCTCCCTCAACACCCTGCCTTGTCTCCCTCAACACCCTGCCTTGTCTCCTCCATCTTAACTCTGTTTACCATTATTCTTTGTCTTCTTTTGAATAGAAAATTAAGGACCCATCTACCCAATTTTTCAACAATTCTTCAGCACGCAGTTTGTGCTCTACTACACAGTAGTTATTCTTGTTGAAGGCTTTTGCAAAGTCTGTGCATACTACACTTGCATCCCGCTCGTCATTCAGTGCATCTAACATCATGTCATAGTTATCCAATAGTTGTGAGAGGCAGGAGCGACTATCCAAGACCATGTTATAGTGGTCCAATAGTTGTGAGAGGCAGGAGCGACTATCCAAGACCATGTTATAGTGGTCCAGTAGTTGTGAGAGGCAAGAGCGACTATCCAAGACCATGTTATAGTGGTCCAATAGTTGTGAGAGGCAGGAGCGACTATCCAAGACCATGTTATAGTGGTCCAGTAGTTGTGAGAGGCAAGAGCGACTATCCAAGACCATGTTATAGTGGTCCAGTAGTTGTGAGAGGCAAGAGCGACTATCCAAGACCATGTTATAGTGGTCCAGTAGTTGTGAGAGGCAGGAGCGACTATCCAAGACCATGTTATAGTGGTCCAGTAGTTGTGAGAGGCAAGAGCAACTATCCAAGACCATGTTATAGTGGTCCAGTAGTTGTGAGAGGCAGGAGCGACTATCCAAGACCATGTTATAGTGGTCCAGTAGTTGTGAGAGGCAAGAGCGACTTTTCAAGACCATGTTATAGTGGTCCAGTAGTTGTGAGAGGCAAGAGCGACTATCCAAGACCATGTTATAGTGGTCCAATAGCTGTGAGAGGCAAGAGCGACTATCCAAGACCATGTTATAGTGGTCCAGTAGTTGTGAGAGGCAAGAGCGACTATCCAAGACCATGTTATAGTGGTCCAATAGTTGTGAGAGGCAAGAGCGACTATCCAAGACCATATCATACTGGTCCAGTAGTTGTGAGAGGCAAGAGCGACTATCCAAGACCATGTTTTAGTGGTCCAGTAGTTGTGAGAAGCAAGAGCGACTATCCAAGACCATGTTTTAGTGGTCCAGTAGTTGTGAGAAGCAAGAACGACTATCCAAGATCATGTTATAGTGGTCCAATAGTTGTGAGAGGCAGTAGCAATTATCCAAGACCATGTCATACTGGTCCAGTAGTTGTGAGAGGCAAGAGCGACTATCAAAGACCATGTTATAGTGGTCCAGTAGTTGTGAGAGGCAGCAGCGACCTGCTGTAAACCCATGGTGCCCCGGGCTGTGCAACTGTTGGGAATCGAAGTGATTGGCGATCATGTTTCTCAGAACTCTTTCGAAGACTTTTATGATGAGGGACGTTAGTGATATCGGTCAATAATTCTTGTTGCTTTACTGCCATTTTATAGAGTGTGAGGCTATGACTGTTGTTGTTATTACCTGTGGGATGACCCCCTGTGTCTAGGCTCCTTCTCCATAGCTTACACAGAACACGCCAGAGATGTCTTGCACTTATTGATGAACACTGCCTTAATGACTAATTAGATGATAGTTGAACACTGCCTTAATGACTAATTAGATGATAGTTGAACACTGCCTTAATGACTAATTAGATGATAGTTGAACACTGCCTTAATGACTAATTAGATGATAGTTGAACACTGCCCTAATGACTAATTAGATGATAGTTGAACACTGCCTTAATGACTAATTAGATGATAGTTGAACACTGCCTTAATGACTAATTAGATGATAGTTGAACACTGCCTTAATGACTAATTAGATAGTAATTGAACACTCCCTTAATAATAAATTAAGGAATAAATGACTATAATCAATCTGAAAAACAAAAACCTCGGAAAATCCCTAATTATAATAACTCGCCGACACCGTGATGCACATTACTCGCCCAGAAGTAAACGATTAACTGTACTTATTATGATTAATAATTTTATTAATCTTGTTAGTTGATGAGAATTTGGTAGTGGCCATCACACTTCCCCCTCCCCCTCTCCCCTCCACCATCCCCCTCCCCCCTCCCCCTCCCCCTTCCCACCTCCCCATCCACTTCCCCCTCCCCCCTACCCATCCACTTCCCCCTCCCCCCCTCCCCCTCCCCCCTCCCCCTCCCCCTCCCCCTCCCCCTCCCCTTCGCCCTCCACTTCCCCCTCCCCCTCACCTGTCCCCCTCCCCGTCACCTCCCCAATCTCACCTGTCATTAAAAAGCATCCAGTTAAATAGGGAGGAGATGATGGATCATTGTGCCTCCAGAGGAGACATGGTGGTGGAACAAGGGAGACATGGTGGTGGAACAAGGGAGACATGGTGGTGGAACAAGGGAGACATGGTGGTGGAACAAGGGAGACATGGTGGTGGAACAAGGGAGACATGGTGGTGGAACAAGTGAGACATGGTGGTAGAACAAGTGAGACATGGTGGTGGAACAAGGGAGACATGGTGGTGGAACAAGGTAGACATGGTGGTGGAACAAGGTAGACATGGTGGTGGAACAAGTGAGACATGGTGGTGGAACAAGGGAGACATGGTGG
Organism: Cherax quadricarinatus; assembly: GCF_038502225.1. Taxonomy (NCBI): domain Eukaryota; kingdom Metazoa; phylum Arthropoda; class Malacostraca; order Decapoda; family Parastacidae; genus Cherax; species Cherax quadricarinatus. The sequence continues at coordinate 28,398,942 of NC_091326.1, forward strand.
TGGAACAAGGGAGACATGGTGGTAGAACAAGTGAGACATGGTGGTGGAACAAGTGAGACATGGTGGTGGAACAAGGTAGACATGGTGGTGGAACAAGGTAGACATGGTGGTGGAACAAGTGAGACATGGTGGTGGAACAAGGGAGACATGGTGGTGGAACAAGTGAGACATGGTGGTGGAACAAGTGAGACATGGTGGTGGAACAAGTGAGACATGGTGGTGGAACAAGTGAGACATGGTGGTGGAACAAGTGAGACATGGTGGTAGAACAAGTGAGACATGGTGGTGGAACAAGTGAGACATGGTGGTGGAACAAGTGAGACATGGTGGTGGAACAAGTGAGACATGGTGGTAGAACAAGTGAGACATGGTGGTGGAACAAGGGAGACATGGTGGTAGAACAAGTGAGACATGGTGGTGGAACAAGTGAGACATGGTGGTGGAACAAGTGAGACATGGTGGTGGAACAAGTGAGACATGGTGGTGGAACAAGGGAGACATGGTGGTGGAACAAGGTAGACATGGTGGTGGAACAAGGGAGACATGGTGGTGGAACAAGGGAGACATGGTGGTGGAACAAGTGAGACATGGTGGTAGAACAAGTGAGACATGGTGGTGGAACAAGGGAGACATGGTGGTGGAACAAGGTAGACATGGTGGTGGAACAAGTGAGACATGGTGGTAGAACAAGTGAGACATGGTGGTAGAACAAGTGAGACATGGTGGTAGAACAAGTGAGACATGGTGGTAGAACAAGTGAGACATGGTGGTAGAACAAGTGAGACATGGTGGTGGAACAAGGGAGACATGGTGGTGGAACAAGTGAGACATGGTGGTAGAACAATTGAGACATGGTGGTGGAACAAGGGAGACATGGTGGTGGAACAAGGGAGACATGGTGGTAGAACAAGTGAGAGGTGGTGGAACAAGTGAGACATGGTGGTGGAACAAGTGAGACATGGTGGTGGAACAAGTGAGACATGGTGGTGGAACAAGTGAGACATGGTGGTGGAACAAGGGAGACATGGTGGTGGAACAAGGGAGACATGGTGGTGGAACAAGGGAGACATGGTGGTAGAACAAGTGAGACATGGTGGTGGAACAAGTGAGACATGGTGGTGGAACAAGTGAGACATGGTGGTGGAACAAGTGAGACATGGTGGTAGAACAAGTGAGACATGGTGGTGGAACAAGGGAGACATGGTGGTAGAACAAGTGAGACATGGTGGTGGAACAAGTGAGACATGGTGGTGGAACAAGTGAGACATGGTGGTGGAACAAGTGAGACATGGTGGTGGAACAAGTGAGACATGGTGGTGGAACAAGGGAGACATGGTGGTAGAACAAGTGAGACATGGTGGTAGAACAAGTGAGACATGGTGGTGGAACAAGTGAGACATGGTGGTGGAACAAGGGAGACATGGTGGTGGAACAAGTGAGACATGGTGGTGGAACAAGTGAGACATGGTGGTGGAACAAGGGAGACATGGTGGTGGAACAAGTGAGACATGGTGGTGGAACAAGGGAGACATGGTGGTGGAACAAGGTAGACATGGTGGTGGAACAAGGGAGACATGGTGGTGGAACAAGGGAGACATGGTGGTGGAACAAGTGAGACATGGTGGTAGAACAAGGGAGACATGGTGGTAGAACAAGGGAGACATGGTGGTGGAACAAGGGAGACATGGTGGTGGAACAAGGGAGACATGGTGGTGGAACAAGGGAGACATGGTGGTGGAACAAGGGAGACATGGTGGTGGAACAAGGGAGACATGGTGGTGGAACAAGGGAGACATGGTGGTAGAACAAGGTAGACATGGTGGTGGAACAAGGGAGACATGGTGGTGGAACAAGTGAGACAGGGTGGTGGAACAAGGGAGACATGGTGGTGGAACAAGGTAGACAGGGTGGTGGAACAAGGGAGACAGGGTGGTGGAACAAGGTAGACAGGGTGGTGGAACAAGTGAGACAGGGTGGTGGAACAAGTGAGACATGGTGGTGGAACAAGGGAGACATGGTGGTGGAACAAGTGAGACAGGGTGGTGGAACAAGGTAGACAGGGTGGTGGAACAAGGTAGACAGGGTGGTGGAACAAGTGAGACAGGGTGGTGGAACAAGGTAGACAGGGTGGTGGAACAAGGTAGACAGGGTGGTGGAACAAGTGAGACAGGGTGGTGGAACAAGGTAGAGAGGGTGGTGGAACAAGTGAGACAGGGTGGTGGAACAAGGTAGACAGGGTGGTGGAACAAGGTAGACAGGGTGGTGGAACAAGTGAGACAGGGTGGTGGAACAAGGTAGACAGGGTGGTGGAACAAGGTAGACAGGGTGGTGGAACAAGGTAGACAGGGTGGTGGAACAAGGTAGACATGGTGGTGGAACAAGGTAGACAGGGTGGTGGAACAAGGGAGACATGGTGGTGGAACAAGGGAGACATGGTGGTGGAACAAGGGAGACATGGTGGTGGAACAAGTGAGACATGGTGGTGGAACAAGGGAGACAAGGTGGTGGAACAAGTGAGACATGGTGGTGGAACAAGTGAGACATGGTGGTGGAACAAGTGAGACATGGTGGTGGAACAAGGGAGACATGGTGGTGGAACAAGGGAGACATGGTGGTAGAACAAGTGAGACATGGTGGTGGAACAAGGGAGACATGGTGGTGGAACAAGTGAGACATGGTGGTGGAACAAGGGAGACATGGTGGTGGAACAAGTGAGACATGGTGGTGGAACAAGGGAGACATGGTGGTGGAACAAGTGAGACATGGTGGTGGAACAAGGGAGACATGGTGGTGGAACAAGTGAGACATGGTGGTGGAACAAGGGAGACATGGTGGTGGAACAAGTGAGACATGGTGGTGGAACAAGGGAGACATGGTGGTGGAACAAGTGAGACATGGTGGTGGAACAAGTGAGACATGGTGGTGGAACAAGTGAGACATGGTGGTGGAACAAGGGAGACATGGTGGTGGAACAAGTGAGACATGGTGGTGGAACAAGGGAGACATGGTGGTGGAACAAGTGAGACATGGTGGTGGAACAAGGGAGACATGGTGGTGGAACAAGTGAGACATGGTGGTGGAACAAGGGAGACATGGTGGTGGAACAAGTGAGACATGGTGGTGGAACAAGGGAGACATGGTGGTGGAACAAGTGAGACATGGTGGTGGAACAAGGGAGACATGGTGGTGGAACAAGTGAGACATGGTGGTGGAACAAGTGAGACATGGTGGTGGAACAAGGGAGACATGGTGGTGGAACAAGCGAGACATGGTGGTGGAACAAGGGAGACATGGTGGTGGAACAAGTGAGACATGGTGGTGGAACAAGGGAGACATGGTGGTGGAACAAGTGAGACATGGTGGTGGAACAAGTGAGACATGGTGGTGGAACAAGTGAGACATGGTGGTGGAACAAGGGAGACATGGTGGTGGAACAAGTGAGACATGGTGGTGGAACAAGGGAGACATGGTGGTGGAACAAGTGAGACATGGTGGTGGAACAAGTGAGACAGGGTGGTGGAACAAGTGAGACATGGTGGTGGAACAAGGGAGACATGGTGGTGGAACAAGTGAGACATGGTGGTGGAACAAGGGAGACATGGTGGTGGAACAAGTGAGACATGGTGGTGGAACAAGGGAGACATGGTGGTGGAACAAGTGAGACATGGTGGTGGAACAAGGGAGACATGGTGGTGGAACAAGTGAGACATGGTGGTGGAACAAGGGAGACATGGTGGTGGAACAAGTGAGACATGGTGGTGGAACAAGTGAGACATGGTGGTGGAACAAGGGAGACATGGTGGTGGAACAAGGGAGACATGGTGGTGGAACAAGTGAGACATGGTGGTGGAACAAGGGAGACATGGTGGTGGAACAAGTGAGACATGGTGGTGGAACAAGTGAGACATGGTGGTGGAACAAGTGAGACATGGTGGTGGAACAAGTGAGACATGGTGGTGGAACAAGTGAGACATGGTGGTGGAACAAAGTAATTATTTACCCATGATTATCGTTATATAGTCTTGTTCATCATGGCTCTTGTTCATCATGGCTCTTGTTCATCATGGGCTTTTGTTCATCATGGCTCTTCTTCATCATGGCTCTTGTTCATCATGGGGTCTTGTTCATCATAGCTCTTGTTCATCATGGGTTTTTGTTCATCATGGCTCTTCTTCATCATGTGTTATTGTTCATCATGGCTCTTGTTCATCATGGGCTCTTGTTCATCATGGCTCTTGTTCATCATGGCTCTTGTTCATCATGGGCTCTTGTTCATCATGGGCTCTTGTTCATCATGGGCACTTGTTCATCATGGGCTCTTGTTCATCATGGCTCTTGTTCATCATGGCTCTTTTTCATCATGGCTCTTGTTCATCATGGGCTCTTGTTCATCATGGCTCTTGTTCATCATGGCTCTTGTTCATCATGGGCTCTTGTTCATCATGGGCTCTTGTTCATCATGGGCTCTTGTTCATCATGGGCTCTTGTTCATTATGGCTCTTGTTCATCATGGGCTCTTGTTCATCATGGGCTCTTGTTCATCATGGGCTCTTGTTCATCATGGGTTCATGTTCATCATGAGCTCTTGTTCATCATGGGCTCTTGTTCATCATGGGCTCTTGTTCATCATGGGCTCTTGTTCATCATGGTCTCTTGCTCATTATGGCTCTTGTTCATCATGGGCTCTTGTTCATCATGGGTTCTTGTTCATCATGGGTTGATGTTCATCATGAGCTCTTGTTCATCATGGGCTCTTGTTCATCATGGGCTCTTGTTCATCATGGGTTCATGTTCATCATGAGCTCTTGTTCATCATGGGCTCTTGTTCATCATGGACTCTTGTTCATCATGGGCTCTTGTTCATCATGGGATCTTGTTCATTATGGCTCTTGTTCATCATGGGCTCTTGTTCATCATGGGCTCTTGTTCATCATGGGCTCTTGTTCATTATGGCTCTTGTTCGTCATGGGCTCTTGTTTATCATGGCTCTTGTTCATCATGGCTCTTGTTCATCATGGCTCTTGTTCGTCATGGCTCTTGTTCATCATGGCTCGTGTTCATCATGGCTCTTGTTTATCATGGCTCTTGTTCATCATGGCTCTTGTTCATCATGGCTCGTGTTCATCATGGCTCTTGTTCATCATGGCTCTTGTTCATCATGGGCTCTTGTTCATCCTGAGCTCTTTTTCATCAAGGCTCTCATTCATCACGGGCTCTTGTTCATCATGGGCTCTTGTTCATCATGGGCTCTTATTCATCATGGGCTCTTGTTCATCATGGGCTCTTTTTCATCATGGGCTCTTGTTCATCATGGTTCTTGTTCATCATGGGCTCTTGTTCATCATGGCTCTTGTTCATCATGGCGCTTGTTCATCATGGCTCTTGTTCATCATGGGCTCTTGTTCATCATGGGCTCTTGTTCATCATGGCTCTTGTTCATCATGGACTCTTGTTCATCATGGCTCTTGTTCATCATGGTATCTTGTTCATCATGGGCTCTTGTTCATCATGGGCTCTTGTTCATCATGGGCTCTTGTTCAGCATGGGCTCTTGTTCATCATGGTTCTTGTTCATCATGGGCTCTTGTTCATCATGGCTCTTGTTCATCATGGCGCTTGTTCATCATGCTCTTGTTCACCATGGGTTCATGTTCATCATGAGCTCGTGTTCATCATGCGCTCTTGTTCATCATGGACTCTTGTTCATCATGGTCTCTTGGTCATCATGGACTCTTGTTCATCATGGGGTCTTGTTCATCATGGCTCTTGTTCATCACGGGGCTCGTGTTCATTATGAATCTTGTTCATCATTGCTCTTCTTCATCAAGGCTCTTTTTCATCATGGCTCTTATTCATCACGGGGCTCTTGTTCATCATTGCCCTTGTTCATCATGGCTTTTGTTCATCATGGGCTCTTGTTCATCATGGCTCTTGTTCATCATGGGTTCGTGTTCATCATGAGCACGTGTTCATCATGAGCTCGTGTTAATTATGGGCTCTTGTTCATCATGGGCTCTTGTTCATCATGGGCTCTTGTTCATCATGGGCTCTTGTTCATCATGGACTCTTGTTCATCATGGCTCTTGTTCATCATGGTTCTTGTTCATCATGGACTCTTGTTCATCATGGCTCTTGTTCATCATGGGCTCTTGTTCATCATGGCTCTTGTTCATCATGGACTCTTGTTCATCATGGCTCTTGTTCATCATGGGCTCTTGTTCATCATGGCTCTTGTTCATCATGGGCTTTTGTTCATCATGGCTCTTGTTCATCATGGGTTCATGTTCATCATGAGCTCGTGTTCATCATGGGCTCTTGTTCATCATGGTTCTTGTTCATCAAGGCTCTCATTCATCATGGACTCTTGTTCATCATTGGCTCTTGTTCATCATGGCTCTTGTTCATCATGGCTCTTGTTCATCATGGCTCTTGTTCATCATGGGTTCATGTTCATCATGAGCTCGTGTTCATCATGGGCTCTTATTCATCATGGTTCTTGTTCATCAAGGCTCTCATTCATCATGGACTCTTGTTCATCATGGGCTCTTGTTCATCGTGGCAATTGTTCATCATGGCTCTTGTTCATCATGGCTCTTGTTCATCATGGACTCTTGTTCATCATGGGCTCTTCTCCATCATGGCTCTTGTTCATCATGGACTCTTGTTCATCATGGACTCTTGTTCATCATGAATCTTGTTCATCATTGCTCTTGTTCATCATGGTTCTTGTTCATCATGGGCTCTTGTTCATCATGGCTCTTGTTCATCATGGGTTCATGTTCATCATAAGCTCGTGTTCATCATGGGCTCGTGTTCATCATGGCTCTTGTTCATCATGGGCTCTTGTTCATCATTTCTCTTGTTCATCACGGGCTCGTGTTCATCATTGGCTTTTGTTCATCATGGGCTCTTGTTCATCATGGCTCTTGTTCATTATGGGCTCGTGTTCATCATGGGCTCTTGTTCATCATGAATCTTGTTCATCATTGCTCTTGTTCATCATGGCTCTTGTTCATCATGGGCTCTTGTTCATCATGGCTCTTGTTCATCATGAGCTCTTGTTCATCATGGGCTCTTGTTCATCATTGCCCTTGTTCATTATGGCTCTTGTTCATCATGGGCTCGTGCTCATCATGGGTTCTTGTTCATCATGGTCTCTTGTTCATCATGGGCTCGTGTTCATCATGGGTTCTTGTTCATCATGGTCTCTTGTTCATCATGGGCTCGTGTTCATCATGGGTTCTTGTTCATCATGGTCTCTTGTTCATCATGGGCTCGTGTTCATCATGGGCTCGTGTTCATCATGGGCTCGTGTTCATCATGGGCTCGCGTTCATCATGGGCTCGTGTTCATCATGGGCTCGTGTTCATCATGGGCTCGTATTCATCATGGACTCGTGTTCATCATGGGCTCTTGTTCATCATGGGCTCGTGTTCATCATGGGTTCTTGTTCATCATGGTCTCTTGTTCATCATGGGCTCGTGTTCATCATGGGTCTGTGCTTATCATGGGCTCGTGTTCATCATGGGCTCGTGTTCATCATGGGCTCGTGTTCATCATGGGTTCTTGTTCATCATGGGCTCGTGTTCATCATGGGCTCGTGTTCATCATTGGCTCGTGTTCATCATGGGCTCTTGTTCATCATGGGCTCTTGTTCATCATGGGCTCCTATTCATCATGGGCTCGTGTTCATCATGGCTCTTGTTCATCATGGGCTCGTATTCATCATGGGCTCGTGTTCATCATGGGCTCGTGTTCATCATGGGCTCGTGTTCATCATGGGCTCGTATTCATCATGGGCTCGTATTCATCATGGGCTCGTGTTCATCATGGGCTCGTATTCATCATGGGCTCGTATTCATCATGGGCTCGTGTTCATCATGGGCTCGTGTTCATCATGGGCTCGTATTCATCATGGGCTCGTATTCATCATGGGCTCGTGTTCATCATGGGCTCTTGTTCATCATGGGCTCTTGTTCATCATGGGCTCTTGTTCATCATGGGCTCTTTTTCATCATGGGCTCTTGTTCATCATGGTTCTTGTTCATCATGGGCTCTTGTTCATCATGGCTCTTGTTCATCATGGCGCTTGTTCATCATGGCTCTTGTTCATCATGGGCTCTTGTTCATCATGGGCTCTTGTTCATCATGGCTCTTGTTCATCATGGACTCTTGTTCATCATGGCTCTTGTTCATCATGGTATCTTGTTCATCATGGGCTCTTGTTCATCATGGGCTCTTGTTCATCATGGGCTCTTGTTCAGCATGGGCTCTTGTTCATCATGGTTCTTGTTCATCATGGGCTCTTGTTCATCATGGCTCTTGTTCATCATGGCGCTTGTTCATCATGCTCTTGTTCACCATGGGTTCATGTTCATCATGAGCTCGTGTTCATCATGCGCTCTTGTTCATCATGGACTCTTGTTCATCATGGTCTCTTGGTCATCATGGACTCTTGTTCATCATGGGGTCTTGTTCATCATGGCTCTTGTTCATCACGGGGCTCGTGTTCATTATGAATCTTGTTCATCATTGCTCTTCTTCATCAAGGCTCTTTTTCATCATGGCTCTTATTCATCACGGGGCTCTTGTTCATCATTGCCCTTGTTCATCATGGCTTTTGTTCATCATGGGCTCTTGTTCATCATGGCTCTTGTTCATCATGGGTTCGTGTTCATCATGAGCACGTGTTCATCATGAGCTCGTGTTAATTATGGGCTCTTGTTCATCATGGGCTCTTGTTCATCATGGGCTCTTGTTCATCATGGGCTCTTGTTCATCATGGACTCTTGTTCATCATGGCTCTTGTTCATCATGGTTCTTGTTCATCATGGACTCTTGTTCATCATGGCTCTTGTTCATCATGGGCTCTTGTTCATCATGGCTCTTGTTCATCATGGACTCTTGTTCATCATGGCTCTTGTTCATCATGGGCTCTTGTTCATCATGGCTCTTGTTCATCATGGGCTTTTGTTCATCATGGCTCTTGTTCATCATGGGTTCATGTTCATCATGAGCTCGTGTTCATCATGGGCTCTTGTTCATCATGGTTCTTGTTCATCAAGGCTCTCATTCATCATGGACTCTTGTTCATCATTGGCTCTTGTTCATCATGGCTCTTGTTCATCATGGCTCTTGTTCATCATGGCTCTTGTTCATCATGGGTTCATGTTCATCATGAGCTCGTGTTCATCATGGGCTCTTATTCATCATGGTTCTTGTTCATCAAGGCTCTCATTCATCATGGACTCTTGTTCATCATGGGCTCTTGTTCATCGTGGCAATTGTTCATCATGGCTCTTGTTCATCATGGCTCTTGTTCATCATGGACTCTTGTTCATCATGGGCTCTTCTCCATCATGGCTCTTGTTCATCATGGACTCTTGTTCATCATGGACTCTTGTTCATCATGAATCTTGTTCATCATTGCTCTTGTTCATCATGGTTCTTGTTCATCATGGGCTCTTGTTCATCATGGCTCTTGTTCATCATGGGTTCATGTTCATCATAAGCTCGTGTTCATCATGGGCTCGTGTTCATCATGGCTCTTGTTCATCATGGGCTCTTGTTCATCATTTCTCTTGTTCATCACGGGCTCGTGTTCATCATTGGCTTTTGTTCATCATGGGCTCTTGTTCATCATGGCTCTTGTTCATTATGGGCTCGTGTTCATCATGGGCTCTTGTTCATCATGAATCTTGTTCATCATTGCTCTTGTTCATCATGGCTCTTGTTCATCATGGGCTCTTGTTCATCATGGCTCTTGTTCATCATGAGCTCTTGTTCATCATGGGCTCTTGTTCATCATTGCCCTTGTTCATTATGGCTCTTGTTCATCATGGGCTCGTGCTCATCATGGGTTCTTGTTCATCATGGTCTCTTGTTCATCATGGGCTCGTGTTCATCATGGGTTCTTGTTCATCATGGTCTCTTGTTCATCATGGGCTCGTGTTCATCATGGGTTCTTGTTCATCATGGTCTCTTGTTCATCATGGGCTCGTGTTCATCATGGGCTCGTGTTCATCATGGGCTCGTGTTCATCATGGGCTCGCGTTCATCATGGGCTCGTGTTCATCATGGGCTCGTGTTCATCATGGGCTCGTATTCATCATGGACTCGTGTTCATCATGGGCTCTTGTTCATCATGGGCTCGTGTTCATCATGGGTTCTTGTTCATCATGGTCTCTTGTTCATCATGGGCTCGTGTTCATCATGGGTCTGTGCTTATCATGGGCTCGTGTTCATCATGGGCTCGTGTTCATCATGGGCTCGTGTTCATCATGGGTTCTTGTTCATCATGGGCTCGTGTTCATCATGGGCTCGTGTTCATCATTGGCTCGTGTTCATCATGGGCTCTTGTTCATCATGGGCTCTTGTTCATCATGGGCTCCTATTCATCATGGGCTCGTGTTCATCATGGCTCTTGTTCATCATGGGCTCGTATTCATCATGGGCTCGTGTTCATCATGGGCTCGTGTTCATCATGGGCTCGTGTTCATCATGGGCTCGTATTCATCATGGGCTCGTATTCATCATGGGCTCGTGTTCATCATGGGCTCGTATTCATCATGGGCTCGTATTCATCATGGGCTCGTGTTCATCATGGGCTCGTGTTCATCATGGGCTCGTATTCATCATGGGCTCGTATTCATCATGGGCTCGTGTTCATCATGGGCTCTTGTTCATCATGGGCTCTTGTTCATCATGGGCTCTTGTTCATCATGGGCTCTTGTTCATCATGGGCTCTTGTTCATCATGGGCTCTTGTTCATCATGGGCTCGTGTTCATCATGGGCTCTTGTTCATCATGGGCTCGTGTTCATCATGAGCTCGTGTTCATCATGGGCTCTTGTTCATCATGGGCTCTTGTTCATCATGGGCTCGTGTTCATCATGGGCTCGTGTTCATCATGGGCTCTTGTTCAGCGTGCTACGAGGAGAACAGGGGACTGAATGGTGTTGCTGGGGCTGTGGAGGGGAAAAACGGTGGGGATGGTGGGCCGCCATTACTGCCTGACACCCGGTGGCCCGGTGGCCTGGTGGCTAAAGCTCCCGCTTCACACACGGAGGTCCCGGGTTCGATTCCCGGTGGGTGGAAACATTTCGACACGTTTCCTTACACCTGTTGTCCTGTTCATGTAGCAGCAAATAGGTACCTGGGTGTTAGTCGACTGGTGTGGGTCTCATCCTGGGGGACAAGATTAAGGACCACAATGGAAATAAGTTAGACAGTCCTCGATGACGCACTGACTTTCTTGGGTTATCCTGGGTGGCTAACCCTCCGGGGTTAAAAATCCCAACGAAATCTTATCTTATCTTATCTGTCGCTGGGCGGCCATTACTGCCTGACACCCGTCGGTGAGCGACCATTACTGCCTGACACCCGTCGGTGAGCGGCCATTACTGCCTGACACCCGTCGGTGAGCGACCATTACTGCCTGACACCCGTCGGTGAGCGGCCATTACTGCCTGACACCCGTCGGTGAGCGGCCATTACTGCCTGACACCCGTCGGTGAGCGACCATTACTGCCTGACACCCGTCGGTGGGCGACCATTACTGCCTGACACCCGTCGGTGAGCGACCATTACTGCCTGACACCCGTCGGTGAGCGACCATTACTGCCTGACACCCGTCGGTGAGCTGCCATTACTGCCTGACACCCGTCGGTGAGCGACCATTACTGCCTGACACCCGTCGGTGAGCGACCATTACTGCCTGACACCCGTCGGTGAGCGACCATTACTGCCTGACACCCGTCGGTGAGCGACCATTACTGCCTGACACCCGTCGGTGAGCGACCATTACTGCCTGACACCCGTCGGTGAGCGACCATTACTGCCTGACACCCGTCGGTGAGCGACCATTACTGCCTGACACCCGTCGGTGAGCGACCATTACTGCCTGACACCCGTCGGTGAGCGACCATTACTGCCTGACACCCGTCGGTGGGCGACCATTACTGCCTGACACCCGTCGGTGAGCGACCATTACTGCCTGACACCCGTCGGTGAGCGACCATTACTGCCTGACACCCGTCGGTGAGCTGCCATTACTGCCTGACACCCGTCGGTGAGCGACCATTACTGCCTGACACCCGTCGGTGAGCGACCATTACTGCCTGACACCCGTCGGTGAGCGGCCATTACTGCCTGACACCCGTCGTTGAGCGGCCATTACTGCCTGACACCCGTCGGTGAGCGACCATTACTGCCTGACACCCGTCGGTGAGCGGCCATTACTGCCTGAGACCCGTCGGTGAGCGGCCATTACTGCCTGACACCCGTCGGTGAGCGACCATTGCTGCCTGACACCCGTCGGTGGGCGACCATTACTGCCTGACACCCGTCGGTGAGCGACCATTACTGCCTGACACCCGTCGGTGAGCGACCATTACTGCCTGACACCCGTCGGTGAGCGACCATTACTGCCTGACACCCGTCGGTGAGCGACCATTACTGCCTGACACCCGTCGGTGAGCGACCATTACTGCCTGACACCCGTCGGTGAGCGACCATTACTGCCTGACACCCGTCGGTGAGCGACCATTACTGCCTGACACCCGTCGGTGAGCGACCATTACTGCCTGACACCCGTCGGTGAGCGACCATTACTGCCTGACACCCGTCGGTGAGCGACCATTACTGCCTGACACCCGTCGGTGAGCTGCCATTACTGCCTGACACCCGTCGGTGAGCTGCCATTACTGCCTGACACCCGTCGGTGAGCGGCCATTACTGCCTGACACCCGTCGGTGAGCGACCATTACTGCCTGACACCCGTCGGTGAGCGGCCATTACTGCCTGACACCCGTCGGGGAGCGACCATTACTGCCTGACACCCGTCGGTGAGCTGCCATTACTGCCTGACACCCGTCGGTGAGCGACCATTACTGCCTGACACCCGTCGGTGAGCTGCCATTACTGCCTGACACCCGTCGGTGAGCTGCCATTACTGCCTGACACCCGTCGGTGAGCGACCATTACTGCCTGACACCCGTCGGTGAGCGGCCATTACTGCCTGACACCCGTCGGTGAGCGACCATTACTGCCTGACACCCGTCGGTGAGCGACAATTACTGCCTGACACCCGTCGGTGAGCGACCATTACTGCCTGACACCCGTCGGTGAGCGACCATTACTGCCTGACACCCGTCGGTGAGCAACCATTACTGCCTGACACCCGTCGGTGAGCGACCATTACTGCCTGACACCCGTCGGTGAGCTGCCATTACTGCCTGACACCCGTCGGTGAGCTGCCATTACTGCCTGACACCCGTCGGTGAGCGGCCATTACTGCCTGACATCCGTCGGTGAGCGACCATTACTGCCTGACACCCGTCGGTGAGCGACCATTACTGCCTGACACCCGTCGGTGAGCGACCATTACTGCCTGACACCCGTCGGTGAGCGACCATTACTGCCTGACACCCGTCGGTGAGCGGCCATTACTGCCTGACACCCGTCGGTGAGCGACCATTACTGCCTGACACCCGTCGGTGAGCTGCCATTACTGCCTGACACCCGTCGGTGAGCGACCATTACTGCCTGACACCCGTCGGTGAGCTGCCATTACTGCCTGACACCCGTCGGTGAGCGGCCATTACTGCCTGACACCCGTCGGTGAGCTGCCATTACTGCCTGACACCCGTCGGTGAGCGGCCATTACTGGAAGACACCCGTCATAGTGCCTTCTATGCTGCTCAAGGGATCTTAATCCAAGGAACTGAAGCTAACGCTTCCCTCGGACAATTTTTACTTGATTCCGCCCACCCCATTTCCAGGGCGCTGTATGAGCCCCTCAGGTTTAGCGCTTCCTCGTGAATACATTAAAATATAAGTTTTTCTCAAGACTGGGAAGGTCTCTGAAAAATAAACAGATCACTGTAATCTCTTATTAGATGACAAAATTGTATTGTGGGATTCTGATCTCGAGAATATATTGTGGCACATAGGCCTACTGGAGAAGCCAAACAGGAAGACAAATATGGGCCACTGATTGGACATTCAGAAACTGAGCAATTATTTGAATATACGAATATACGAATATACGAATATACGAATATACGAATATACGAATATACGAATATACGAATGTACGAATGTACGAATATACGAATATACGAATATACGAATATACGAATATACGAATATACGAATGTACGAATATACGAATGTACGAATGTACGAATATACGAATATACGAATATACGAATATACGAATATACGAATATACGAATATACGAATATACGAATATACGAATGTACGAATGTACGAATATACGAATATACGAATATACGAATATACGAATATACGAATATACGAATATACGAATATACGAATGTACGAATATACGAATATACGAATATACGAATATACGAATATACGAATATACGAATATACGAATATACGAATATACGAATATATGAATATACGAATAAACGAGTATACGAATAAACGCATATACGAATATATGAATAAACGAATAAACGAATATACGAATAAACGAATATACGAATATATGAATAAACGAAAATACGAATATACGAATATACGAATATACGAATATATGAATAAACGAATAAACGAATATACGAATATACAAATATACGAATATACGAATATACGAATATACAAATATACGCATATACGAATATACGAATATATGAATATACGAATATACGAATATATGAATAAACGAATATACGAATATACGAATATACGAATATACGAATATACGAATATACGAATATACGAATATATGAATATACGATTATACGAATATACGAAACAGACCAAATATTTCCAGGGAGAATTTGGTGATAAAAATAAGAATAATATATATAATTAAGATGTTGAATGATGGTAGAAGTGAACAAGAGAAACAGGGATACATAAACCCGTTAAATGTTTTTATAAAGAGAAACAGGGATACATAAACCCGTTAAATGTTTTTATATAGAGAAACAGGGATACATAAACCCCTCAAATGTTTTTATATAGAGAAACAGGGATACATAAACCCCTCAAATGTTTTTATATAGAGAAACAGGGATACATAAACCCCTCAAATGTTTTTATATAGAGAAACAGGGATACATAAACCCCTCAAATGTTTTTATATAGAGAAACAGGGATACATAAACCCGTTAAATGTTTTTATATAGAGAAACAGGGATACATAAACCCCTCAAATGTTTTTATATAGAGAAACAGGGATACATAAACCCCTCAAATGTTTTTATATAGAGAAACAGGGATACATAAACCCCTCAAATGTTTTTATATAGAGAAACAGGGATACATAAACCCCTCAAATGTTTTTATATAGAGAAACAGGGATACATAAACCCGTTAAATGTTTTTATATAGAGAAACAGGGATACATAAACCCCTCAAATGTTTTTATATAGAGAAACAGGGATACATAAACCCCTCAAATGTTTTTATATAGAGAAACAGGGATACATAAACCCCTCAAATGTTTTTATATAGAGAAACAGGGATACATAAACCCCTCAAATGTTTTTATATAGAGAAACAGGGATACATAAACCCGTTAAATGTTTTTATATAGAGAAACAGGGATACATAAACCCCTCAAATGTTTTTATATAGAGAAACAGGGATACATAAACCCCTCAAATGTTTTTATATAGAGAAACAGGGATACATAAACCCCTCAAATGTTTTTATAGAGAAACAGGGATACATAAACCCCTCAAATGTTTTTATATAGAGAAACAGGGATACATAAACCCCTCAAATGTTTTTATATAGAGAAACAGGGATACATAAACCCCTCAAATGTTTTTATATAGAGAAACAGGGATACATAAACCCGTTAAATGTTTTTATATAGAGAAACAGGGATACATAAACCCCTCAAATGTTTTTATATAGAGAAACAGGGATACATAAACCCCTCAAATGTTTTTATATAGAGAAACAGGGATACATAAACCCCTCAAATGTTTTTATATAGAGAAACAGGGATACATAAACCCCTCAAATGTTTTTATATAGAGAAACAGGGATACATAAACCCGTTAAATGTTTTTATATAGAGAAACAGGGATACATAAACCCCTCAAATGTTTTTATATAGAGAAACAGGGATACATAAACCCCTCAAATGTTTTTATATAGAGAAACAGGGATACATAAACCCCTCAAATGTTTTTATATAGAGAAACAGGGATACATAAACCCCTCAAATGTTTTTATATAGAGAAACAGGGATACATAAACCCCTCAAATGTTTTTATATAGAGAAACAGGGATACATAAACCCCTCAAATGTTTTTATATAGAGAAACAGGGATACATAAACCCCTCAAATGTTTTTATATAGAGAAACAGGGATACATAAACCCCTCAAATGTTTTTATATAGAGAAACAGGGATACATAAACCCCTCAAATGTTTTTATATAGAGAAACAGGGATACATAAACCCCTCAAATGTTTTTATATAGAGAAACAGGGATACATAAACCCCTCAAATGTTTTTATATAGAGAAACAGGGATACATAAACCCCTCAAATGTTTTTATATAGAGAAACAGGGATACATAAACCCCTCAAATGTTTTTATATAGAGAAACAGGGATACATAAACCCCTCAAATGTTTTTATATAGAGAAACAGGGATACATAAACCCCTCAAATGTTTTTATATAGAGAAACAGGGATACATAAACCCCTCAAATGTTTTTATATAGAGAAACAGGGATACATAAACCCCTCAAATGTTTTTATATAGAGAAACAGGGATACATAAACCCCTCAAATGTTTTTATATAGAGAAACAGGGATACATAAACCCCTCAAATGTTTTTATATAGAGAAACAGGGATACATAAACCCCTCAAATGTTTTTATATATAGAAACAGGGATACATAAACACGTCAAATGTTTTTATATAGAGAAACAGGGATACATAAACCCGTCAAATGTTTTTATATAGAGAAACAGGGATACATAAACCCCTCAAATGTTTTTATATAGAGAAGCAGGGATACATAAACCCGTCAAATGTTTTTATATAGAGAAACAGGGATACATAAACCCGTCAAATGTTTTTATATAGAGAAACAGGGATACATAAACCCCTCAAATGTTTTTATATAGAGAAACAGGGATACATAAACCCCTCAAATGTTTTTATATAGAGAAACAGGGATACATAAACCCCTCAAATGTTTTTATATAGAGAAACAGGGATACATAAACCCCTCAAATGTTTTTATATAGAGAAACAGGGATACATAAACCCCTCAAATATTTTTATATAGAGAAACAGGGATACATAAACCCCTCTAATGATTTTATATAGAGAAACAGGGATACATAAACCCCTCAAATATTTTTATATAGAGAAACAGGGATACATAAACCCATCAAATGTTTTTATATAGAGAAGCAGAGATACATAAACCCCTCAAATGTTTTTATATAGAGAAACAGGGATACATAAACCCTTCAAATGTTTTTATATAGAGAAACAGGGATACATAAACCCCTCAAATGTTTTTATATAGAGAAACCGGGATCCATCAACCCCTCAAATGTTTTTATATAGAGAAACAGGGATACATAAACCCCTCAAATGTTTTTATATAGAGAAACAGGGATACATAAACCCCTCAAATGTTTTTATATAGAGAAACAGGGATACATAAACCCCTCAAATGTTTTTATATAGAGAAACAGGGATACATAAACCCGTTAAATGTTTTTATATAGAGAAACAGGGATACATAAACCCGTTAAATGTTTTTATATAGAGAAACAGGGATACATAAACCCGTTAAATGTTTTTATATAGAGAAACAGGGATACATAAACCCGTTAAATGTTTTTATATAGAGAAACGGGGATACATAAACCCATTAAATGTTTTTATATAGAGAAACAGGGATACATAAACCCGTCAGAAGGTTTTATATAGGGAAACAGGGATACATAAACCCGTCAGAAGGTTTTATATAGAGAAACAGGGATACATAAACCCCTCAAATGTTTTTATATAGAGAAACAGGGATACATAAACCCGTCAAATGTTTTTATATAGAGAAACAGGGATACATAAACCCATCAAATGTTTTTATATAGAGAAACAGGGATACATAAACCCGTCAAATGTTTTTATATAGAGAAACAGGGATACATAAACCCGTCAAATGTTTTTATATAGAGAAACAGGGATACATAAACCCTTCAAATGTTTTTATATAGAGAAACAGGGATACATAAACCCCTCAAATGTTTTTATATAGAGAAACAGGGATACATAAACCCCTCAAATGTTTTTATATAGAGAAACAGGGATACATAAACCCCTCAAATGTTTTTATATAGAGAAACAGGGATACATAAACCCCTCAAATATTTTTATATAGAGAAACAGGGATACATAAACCCCTCAAATGTTTTTATATAGAGAAACAGGGATACATAAACCCCTCAAATATTTTTATATAGAGAAACAGGGATACATAAACCCATCAAATGTTTTTATATAGAGAAGCAGAGATACATAAACCCCTCAAATGTTTTTATATAGAGAAACAGGGATACATAAACCCCTCAAATGTTTTTATATAGAGAAACAGGGATACATAAACCCCTCAAATGTTTTTATATAGAGAAACAGGGATCCATAAACCCCTCAAATGTTTTTATATAGAGAAACAGGGATACATAAACCCCTCAAATGTTTTTATATAGAGAAACAGGGATACATAAACCCCTCAAATGTTTTTATATAGAGAAACAGGGATACATAAACCCCTCAAATGTTTTTATATAGAGAAACAGGGATACATAAACCCGTTAAATGTTTTTATATAGAGAAACAGGGATACATAAACCCGTTAAATGTTTTTATATAGAGAAACAGGGATACATAAACCCGTTAAATGTTTTTATATAGAGAAACAGGGATACATAAACCCGTTAAATGTTTTTATATAGAGAAACGGGATACATAAACCAATTAAATGTTTTTATATAGAGAAACAGGGATACATAAACCCGTCAGAAGGTTTTATATAGGGAAACAGGGATACATAAACCCGTCAGAAGGTTTTATATAGAGAAACAGGGATACATAAACCCCTCAAATGTTTTTATATAGAGAAACAGGGATACATAAACCCGTCAAATGTTTTTATATAGAGAAACAGGGATACATAAACCCATCAAATGTTTTTATATAGAGAAACAGGGATACATAAACCCGTCAAATGTTTTTATATAGAGAAACAGGGATACATAAACCCGTCAAATGTTTTTATATAGAGAAACAGGGATACATAAACCACTCAAATGTTTTTATATAGAGAAACAGGGATACATAAACCCCTCAAATGTTTTTATATAGAGAAACAGGGATACATAAACCCCTCAAATGTTTTTATATAGAGAAACAGGGATACATAAACCCGTCAAATGTTTTTTATATAGAGAAGCAGGGATACATAAACCCCTCAAATGTTTTTATATAGAGAAACAGGGATACTTAAACCCCTCAAATGTTTTTATATAGAGAAACAGGGATACATAAACCCCTCAAATGTTTTTATATAGAGAAACAGGGATACATAAACCCCTCAAATGTTTTTATATAGAGAAACAGGGATACATAAACCCCTCAAATGTTTTTATATAGAGAAACAGGGATACATAAACCCCTCAAATGTTTTTATATAGAGAAACAGGGATACATAAACCCGTCAAATGTTTTTATATAGAGAAACAGGGATACATAAACCCATCAAATGTTTTTATATAGAGAAACAGGGATACATAAACCCGTCAAATGTTTTTATATAGAGAAACAGGGATACATAAACCCGTCAAATGTTTTTATATAGAGAAACAGGGATACATAAACCCTTCAAATGTTTTTATATAGAGAAACAGGGATACATAAACCCCTCAAATGTTTTTATATAGAGAAACAGGGATACATAAACCCCTCAAATGTTTTTATATAGAGAAACAGGGATACATAAACCCCTCAAATGTTTTTATATAGAGAAACAGGGATACATAAACCCCTCAAATATTTTTATATAGAGAAACAGGGATACATAAACCCCTCAAATGTTTTTATATAGAGAAACAGGGATACATAAACCCCTCAAATATTTTTATATAGAGAAACAGGGATACATAAACCCATCAAATGTTTTTATATAGAGAAGCAGAGATACATAAACCCCTCAAATGTTTTTATATAGAGAAACAGGGATACATAAACCCCTCAAATGTTTTTATATAGAGAAACAGGGATACATAAACCCCTCAAATGTTTTTATATAGAGAAACAGGGATCCATAAACCCCTCAAATGTTTTTATATAGAGAAACAGGGATACATAAACCCCTCAAATGTTTTTATATAGAGAAACAGGGATACATAAACCCCTCAAATGTTTTTATATAGAGAAACAGGGATACATAAACCCCTCAAATGTTTTTATATAGAGAAACAGGGATACATAAACCCGTTAAATGTTTTTATATAGAGAAACAGGGATACATAAACCCGTTAAATGTTTTTATATAGAGAAACAGGGATACATAAACCCGTTAAATGTTTTTATATAGAGAAACAGGGATACATAAACCCGTTAAATGTTTTTATATAGAGAAACGGGGATACATAAACCAATTAAATGTTTTTATATAGAGAAACAGGGATACATAAACCCGTCAGAAGGTTTTATATAGGGAAACAGGGATACATAAACCCGTCAGAAGGTTTTATATAGAGAAACAGGGATACATAAACCCCTCAAATGTTTTTATATAGAGAAACAGGGATACATAAACCCGTCAAATGTTTTTATATAGAGAAACAGGGATACATAAACCCATCAAATGTTTTTATATAGAGAAACAGGGATACATAAACCCGTCAAATGTTTTTATATAGAGAAACAGGGATACATAAACCCGTCAAATGTTTTTATATAGAGAAACAGGGATACATAAACCCCTCAAATGTTTTTATATAGAGAAACAGGGATACATAAACCCCTCAAATGTTTTTATATAGAGAAACAGGGATACATAAACCCCTCAAATGTTTTTATATAGAGAAACAGGGATACATAAACCCGTCAAATGTTTTTTATATAGAGAAGCAGGGATACATAAACCCCTCAAATGTTTTTATATAGAGAAACAGGGATACTTAAACCCCTCAAATGTTTTTATATAGAGAAACAGGGATACATAAACCCCTCAAATGTTTTTATATAGAGAAACAGGGATACATAAACCCCTCAAATGTTTTTATATAGAGAAACAGGGATACATAAACCCGTCAAATGTTTTTATATAGAGAAACAGGGATACATAAACCCGTCAAATGTTTTTATATAGAGAAACAGGGATACATAAACCCCTCAAATGTTTTTATATAGAGAAGCAGGGATACATAAACCCGTCAAATGTTTTTATATAGAGAAACAGGGATACATAAACCCCTCAAATGTTTTTATATAGAGAAACAGGGATACATAAACCCCTCAAATGTTTTTATATAGAGAAACAGGGATACATAAACCCCTCAAATGTTTTTATATAGAGAAACAGGGATACATAAACCCCTCAAATGTTTTTATATAGAGAAACAGGGATACATAAACCCCTCAAATGTTTTTATATAGAGAAACAGGGATACATAAACCCCTCAAATGTTTTTATATAGAGAAACAGGGATACATAAACCCGTTAAATGTTTTTATATAGAGAAACAGGGATACATAAACCCGTTAAATGTTTTTATATAGAGAAACAGGGATACATAAACCCGTTAAATGTTTTTATATAGAGAAACAGGGATACATAAACCCGTTAAATGTTTTTATATAGAGAAACAGGGATACATAAACCCGTTAAATGTTTTTATATAGAGAAACAGGGATACATAAACCCGTCAGAAGGTTTTATATAGAGAAACAGGGATACATAAACCCGTCAGAAGGTTTTATATAGAGAAACAGGGATACATAAACCCCTCAAATGTTTTTATATAGAGAAACAGGGATACATAAACCCGTCAAATGTTTTTATATAGAGAAACAGGGATACATAAACCCCTCAAATGTTTTTATATAGAGAAACAGGGATACATAAACCCGTCAAATGTTTTTATATAGAGAAACAGGGATACATAAACCCGTCAAATGTTTTTATATAGAGAAACAGGGATACATAAACCCCTCAAATGTTTTTATATAGAGAAACAGGGATACATAAACCCCTCAAATGTTTTTATATAGAGAAACAGGGATACATAAACCCCTCAAATGTTTTTATATAGAGAAACAGGGATACATAAACCCGTCAAATGTTTTTTATATAGAGAAGCAGGGATACATAAACCCCTCAAATGTTTTTATATAGAGAAACAGGGATACATAAACCCCTCAAATGTTTTTATATAGAGAAACAGGGATACATAAACCCCTCAAATGTTTTTATATAGAGAAACAGGGATACATAAACCCATCAAATGTTTTTATATAGAGAAACAGGGATACATAAACCAATCAAATGTTTTTATATAGAGAAACAGGGATACATAAACCCGTCAAATGTTTTTATATAGAGAAACAGGGATACATAAACCCGTCAAATGTTTTTATATAGAGAAGCAGGGATACATAAACCCTTCAAATGTTTTTATATAGAGAAGCAGGTATACATAAACCCGTCAAATGTTTTTATATAGAGAAGCAGGGATACATAAACCCGTCAAATGTTTTTATATAGAGAAGCAGGGATACATAAACCCGTCAAATGTTTTTATATAGAGAAGCAGGGATACATAAACCCGTCAAATGTTTTTATATAGAGAAGCAGGGATACATAAACCCGTCAAATGTTTTTATATAGAGAAGCAGGGATACATAAACCCGTCAAATGTTTTATATAGAGAAGCAGGGATACATAAACCCGTCAAATGGTTTTATATAGAGAAGCAGGGATACATAAACCCGTCAAATGTTTTTATATAGAGAAGCAGGGATACATAAACCCGTCAAATGGTTTTATATAGAGAAACAGGGATACATAAACCCGTCAAATGTTTTTTATATAGAGAAACAGGGATACATAAACCCGTCAAATGTTTTTTATATAGAGAAGCAGGGATACATAAACCCGTCAAATGTTTTTTATATAGAGAAGCAGGGATACATAAACCCGTCAAATGGTTTTATATAGAGAAGCAGGGATACATAAACCCGTCAAATGTTTTTATATAGAGAAGCAGGGATACATAAACCCGTCAAATGTTTTTTATATAGAGAAACAGGGATACATAAACCCGTCAAATGTTTTTTATATAGAGAAGCAGGGATACATAAACCCGTCAAATGTTTTTTATATGGAGAAACAGGGATACATAAACCCGTCAAATGCTTTTATATAGAGAAGCAGGGATACATAAACCCGTCAAATGTTTTTTATATAGAGAAGCAGGGATACATAAACCCGTCAAATGTTTTTTATATAGAGAAACAGGGATACATAAACCCGTCAAATGGTTTTTATATAGAGAAGCAGGGATACATAAACCCGTCAAATGTTTTTTATATAGAGAAGCAGGGATACATAAACACGTCAAATGGTTTTATATAGAGAAACAGGGATACATAAACCCGTCAAATGTTTTTTATGTAGAGAAGCAGGGATACATAAACCCGTCAAATGGTTTTTATATAGAGAAACAGGGATACATAAACCCGTCAAATGTTTTTATATAGAGAAGCAGGGATACATAAACCCGTCAAATGTTTTTTATATAGAGAAGCAGGGATACATAAAAACGTCAAATGTTTTTTATATAGAGAAACAGGGATACATAAACCCGTCAAATGTTTTTTATATAGAGAAGCAGGGATACATAAAAACGTCAAATGTTTTTTATATAGAGAAACAGGGATACATAAACCCGTCAAATGTTTTTTATATAGAGAAACAGGGATACATAAACCCCTCAAATGTTTTTATATAGAGAAACAGGGATACATAAACCCCTCAAATGTTTTTTATATAGAGAAACAGGGATACATAAACCCGTCAAATGTTTTTTATATAGAGAAACAGGGATACATAAACCGTCAAATGGTTTTTTATATAGAGAAGCAGGGATACATAAACCCGTCAAAAGGTTTTTTATATAGAGAAGCAGGGATACATAAATTGGTCTAACAGAAACCTGACATACTTGGTCTAACAGAAACCTGACATACTTGGTCTAACAGAAACCTGACATACTTGATCTAACAGAAACCTGACATACTAGGTCTAACAGAAACCTGACATACTTGGTCTAACAGAAACCTGTCATACTTTATCTAACAGAAACCTGACATACTTGGTCTAACAGAAACCTGACATACTTGGTCTAACAGAAACGTGACATACTTGGTCTAACAGAAACCTGACATACTTGGTCTAACAGAAACCTGACATACTTGGTCTAACAGTAACCTGACATACTTGGTCTAACAGAAACCTGACATACTTGGTCTAACAGAAACCTGACATATTGGTCTAGCAGAAACCTGACATACTTGGTCTAACAGAAACCTGACGTTCTTAGTCTAACAGAAACCTGACATACTTGGTCTAACAGAAACCTGTCATACTAGATCTAACAGAAACCTGACATACTTGGTCTAACAGAAACCTGACATACTTGGTCTAACAGAAACCTGTCATACTTGATCTAACAGAAACCTGACATACTTGGTCTAACAGAAACCTGACATACTTGATCTAACAGAAACCTAACGTACTTGGTCTAACAGAAACCTGACATACTTGATCTAACAGAAACCTGACATACTTGGTCTAACAGAAACCTGACATACTTGATCTAACAGAAACCTAACGTACTTGGTCTAACAGAAACCTGACATACTTGATCTAACAGAAACCTGACATACTTGGCCTAACAGAAACCTGACATACTTGGTCTAACAGAAACCTGACATACTTGGTCTAACAGAAACCTGACATACTTGGTCTAACAGAAACGTGACATACTTGGTCTAACAGAAACCTGACATACTTGATCTAACAGAAACCTAACGTACTTGGTCTAACAGAAACCTGACATACTTGATCTAACAGAAACCTGACATACTTGGTCTAACAGAAACCTGACATACTTGGTCTAACAGAAACCTGACATACTTCATCTAACAGAAACCTGACATACTTGGTCTAACAGAAACCTGACATACTTGATCTAACAGAAACCTGACATACTTGGTCTAACAGAAACCTGACATACTTGGTCTAACAGAAACCTGACATACTTTGTCTAACAGAAACCTGACATACTTCATCTAACAGAAACCTGACATACTTGGTCTAACAGAAACCTGACATACTTGGTCTAACAGAAACCTGACATATTTGGTCTAGCAGAAACCTGACATACTTGGTCTAACAGAAACCTGTCAAACTTGATCTAACAGAAACCTGACATACTTGGTCTAACAGAAACCTGACATATTTGGTTTAACAGAAACCTGACATACTTGGTCTAACAGAAACCTGACATACTTGGTCAAACAGAAACCTGACTTCCTTGGTCTAACAGAAACCTGACATATTTGGTCTAGCAGAAACCTGACATACTTGGTCTAACAGAAACCTGACATACCTGGTCTAACAGAAACCTGACATACTTGGTCTAACAGAAACCTGACATACTTGGTCTAATAGAAACCTGACATACTTGGTCTAACAGAAACCTGACATACTTGATCTAACAGAAACCTGACATACTTGGTCTAACAGAAACCTGACATACTTGGTCTAACAGAAACCTGACAAACTTGGTCTAACAGAAACCTGACATACTTTGTCTAACAGAAACCTGACATACTTAATCTAACAGAAACCTTACATACTTGGTCAAACAGAAACCTGACATACTTGGTCTAACAGAAAGCTGACATACTTGGTCTAACAGAAACCTGACATACTTGGTCTAACAGAAACCTGACATACTTGGTCTCACAGAAACCTGACATACTTGGTCTAACAGAAACCTGTCATACTTTATCTAACAGAAACCTGACATACTTGGTCTAACAGAAACCTTACATACTTGGTCTAACAGAAACCTGACATACTTGGTCTAACAGAAACCTGACATACTTCGTCTAACAGAAACCTGACATACTTGGTCTAACAGAAACCTGACATACTTGGTCTAACAGAAACCTGACATACTTGATCTAACAGAAACCTGACATACTTGGTCTAACAGAAACCTGACATACTTGGTCTAACAGAAACCTGACATTCTTGGTCTAACAGAAACCTGACATACTTGGTCTAACAGAAACCTGACATACTTTATCTAACAGAAACCTGACATACTTGGTCTAACAGAAACCTGACATACTTGGTCAAACAGAAACCTGACATACTTGATCTAACAGAAACCTGAGATACTTGGTCTAACAGAAACCTGACATACTTGGTCTAACAGAAACCTGATATTCTTGGTCTAACAGAAACCTGACATACTTGGTCTAACAGAAACCTGACATACTTGGTCTAACAGAAACCTGTCATACTTTATCTAACAGAAACCTGACATACTTGGTCTAACAGAAACCTGACATACTTGGTCTAACAGAAACCTGACATACTTGGTCTAACAGAAACCTGACATACTTGATCTAACAGAAACCTGACATACTTGGTCTAACAGAAAGCTGACATACTTGGTCTAACAGAAACCTGACATACTTGATCTAACAGAAACCTGACATACTTGGTCTAACAGAAACCTGACATACTTGGTCTAACAGAAACCTGATATTCTTGGTCTAACAGAAACCTGACATACTTGGTCTAACAGAAACCTGACATACTTGGTCTAACAGAAACCTGTCATACTTTATCTAACAGAAACCTGACATACTTGGTCTAACAGAAACCTGACATACTTGGTCTAACAGAAACCTGACATACTTGATCTAACAGAAACCTGACATACTTGGTCTAACAGAAACCTGACATACTTGGTCTAACAGAAACCTGACATACTTGGTCTAACAGAAACCTGACATACTTGGTCTAACAGAAACCTGACTTACTTGGTCTAACAGAAACCTGACATACTTGGTCTAACAGAAACCTAACGTTCTTAGTCTAACAGAAACCTGACATACTTGGTCTAACAGAAACCTGACATACTTGATGTAACAGAAACCTGACGTACTTGGTCTAACAGAAACCTGACATACTTGATCTAACAGAAACCTGACATACTTGGTCTAACAGAAACCTGACATACTTGGTCTAACAGAAACCTGATATTCTTGGTCTAACAGAAACCTGACATACTTGGTCTAACAGAAACCTGACATACTTATTCTAACAGAAACCTGTCATACTTTATCTAACAGAAACCTGACATACTTGGTCTAACAGAAACCTGACATACTTGGTCTAACAGAAACCTGACATACTTGGTCTAACAGAAACCTGACTTACTTGGTCTAACAGAAACCTGACTTACTTGGTCTAACAGAAACCTGACATACTTGGTCTAACAGAAACCTAACGTTCTTAGTCTAACAGAAACCTGACATACTTGGTCTAACAGAAACCTGACATACTTGATGTAACAGAAACCTGACGTACTTGGTCTAACAGAAACCTGACATACTTGATCTAACAGAAACCTGACATATTTTGTCTAACAGAAACCTGACATACTTGGTCTAACAGAAACCTGACATACTTGGTCTAACAGAAACCTGACATACTTGGTCTAACAGAAACCTGACATACTTGGTCTAACAGAAACCTGACATACTTGGTCTAACAGAAACCTGACATATTTGGTCTAACAGAAACCTGACATACTTCATCTAACAGAAACCTGACATACTTGGTCTAACAGAAACCTGACATATTTGGTCTAACAGAAACCTGACATACTTGGTCTAACAGAAACCTGACATACTTGGTCTAACAGAAACCTGACATACTTGGTCTAACAGAAACCTGACATACTTTGTCTAACAGAAACCTGTCAAACTTGATCTAACAGAAACCTGACATACTTCATCTAACAGAAACCTGACATACTTGGTCTAACAGAAACCTGACATATTTGGTTTAACAGAAACCTGACATACTTGGTCTAACAGAAACCTGACATACTTGGTCTAACAGAAACCGGTCAAACTTGATCTAACAGAAACCTGACATACATGGTCTAACAGAAACTTGACATATTTGGTTTAACAGAAACCTGACATACTTGGTCTAACAGAAACCTGACATACTTGGTCTAACAGAAACCTGACATACTTGGTCGAACAGAAACCTGACATACTTGGTCTAACAGAAACCTGACATACTTGATCTAACAGAAACCTGACATACTTGGTCTAACAGAAACCTGACGTACTTGGTCTAACAGAAACCTGACATACTTGGTCTAACAGAAACCTGTCATACTTTATCTAACAGAAACCTGACATACTTGGTCTAACAGAAACCTGACATACTTGGTCTAACAGAAACCTGTCAAACTTGATCTAACAGAAACCTGACATACTTCATCTAACAGAAACCTGACATACTTGGTCTAACAGAAACCTGACATATTTGGTTTAACAGAAACCTGATATACTTGGTCTAACAGAAACCTGACATACTTGGTCTAACAGAAACCTGACATCCTTGGTCTAACAGAAACCTGACATACTTGGTCTAACAGAAACCTGACATACTTGGTCTAACAGAAACCTGACATACCTTGTCTAACAGAAACCTGACATACTTGGTCTAACAGAAACCTGACATACTTGGTCTAACAGAAACCTGACATGCTTGGTCTAACAGAAACCTGACATACTTGATCTAACAGAAACCTGACATACTTGGTCTAACAGAAACCTGACATACTTGGTCTAACAGAAACCTGACATATTTGGTCTAACAGGAACCTGACATACTTCATCTAACAGAAACCTGACATACTTGGTCTAACAGAAACCTGACATACTTGATCTAACAGAAACCTGACATACTTGGTCTAACAGAAACCTTACATACTTGGTCTAACAGAAACCTGACATACTTGGTCTAACAGAAACCTGACATACTTGGTCTAACAGAAACCTGACATACTTGGTCTAACAGAAACCTGTCATACTTTATCTAACAGAAAGCTGACATACTTGGTCTAACAGAAACCTGACATACTTGGTCTAACAGAAACCTGACATACTTGGTCTAACAGAAACCTGACATACTTGGTCTAACAGAAACCTGACATACTTGGTCTAACAGAAACCTGACGTACTTGGTCTAACAGAAACCTGTCATACTTTATCTAACAGAAACCTGACATACTTGGTCTAACAGAAACCTGACATACTTGATCTAACAGAAACCTGACATACTTGGTCTAACAGAAACCTGACATACTTGGTCTAACAGAAACCTGACATTCTTTGTCTAACAGAAACCTGACATACTTGGTCTAACAGAAACCTGACATACTTTATCTAACAGAAACCTGACATACTTGGTCTAACAGAAACCTGACATACTTGGTCTAACAGATACCTGACATTCTTGGTCTAACAGAAACCTGACATACTTGATTTAACAGAAACCTGACATACTTGATCTAACAGAAACCTGACATAATTGAGACCAGAATGATACCAGAATGAGACTAGAATGAGCCTAAAATAAGACTATAATAAGACAAGAATGATATCTGAATGAGACTAGATTGATACGAGAATGAGATTAGAATGAGACTAGAATGTGATTAGAATGACTGCAGAATGAGACTAGATTGTGACTAGAATAAGACTAGAATGATACCAGAATGAGACTAGAATGAGACTTGAATGAGAATAGAATGAGACCAGAATGAGACCAGAATGAGACCAGAATGAGACTAGAATGAGACTTGAATGAGAATAGAATGAGACCAGAATGAGACCAGAATGAGTCTTGAATGAGACTAAAATGAGACTAGAATGAGACTAGAATGAGGCTAGAATGAGACTAAAATGATACCAGAATGAGACTAGAATGAGTTTAGAATGATGCCAGAATGAGACTAGAATGAGACTAGAATGAGACTGCGATGAGACTAGAATGAGACTAGAATGAGACTAGAATGAGACTAGAATGAGACCAATATGAAAATGGAATGAGACTAGAATGAGAGGCAGCAACACACAGTCAGTATCAGACTGAGAGTTCACTCCAACAGCGGAAGAAACTCTCAACATAACCTGCTTCAACCCACTTGTTAAGAGTGATCGTGCTCTACTCTAAATAAAACACACTGAAATATGACTCAGGTGAGGAAAAATCAATTTATGAACTGGAATGAATAGATTATCACTCACTAACTGTTTTAAACGAGTATTTTATATAAATTAACTGGAAGGATGAACTATGTATAAGGAACACCTCTATGATTCACGAAATCGTAATGACACGATTGTAAACAAGCCATACCACGGGCGGGGATAGAACCCGTGATCAGAGATTCTCAAAACTCCAGACCGTCGCGTTAGCCACTGGTTCAGCTAGCCACGGGCAGGTTCTATCCCCGTCCGTGGTATGGTTTGTTTGCAATCGTGTCATTACGATTTCGTGAATCATATTAACGGCTTTGATGGGGCTTGAGCTAGAGTTCGTCACGGCCACGCTAGCTGGAGATTCATCTGTAAAAACTTGCATTTGTGGTCACAGTGGTGGCCTATGCTAACCTTCCTATGGTGTAGAAATATACCTAGTTGGACGAATCTTATTGTGGCTAGCTGGTCCAGTGGAGTTCTGAGACTCTCTGACCGCGGGTTCCATCCCCGCCCGTGGTGTGGTTTGTTAACACCTCTAGTGCATATAAATATCTCTAGTGTATATTAATATCTCTAGTGTATATAAATATCTCTAGTGTATATAAATATCTCTAGTGTATATAAATATCTCTAGTGTATATAAATATCTCTAGTGTATATAAATATCTCTAGTGTATATTAATATCTCTAGTGTATATAAATATCTCTAGTGTATATTAATATCTCTAGTGTATATGGAAACTAAAATTGACTTATTTTTTTGGTATATAAGATGGAATATTGAAGGATAGTTTAATGGAAGGTATTAGAGAATTACGAAGAAAAAACAGAAAGGTTTGGAATCAACATGAGAATCGAGCCAAGAATCGAGACAGAGATTCAAGGAGAATCATAATGAATATACAGATGTAGGGAGAGGTAAAGAATGAAGAGGAAATAGTAGACAAGAGTAAGATAGAACCAAACTTACTTATAAGATAAGATTTCGTTGGGATTTTTAACCCAGGAGAGTTAGCCAACCAGGATAACCCAAGAAAGTCAGTGCGCCATCGAGGACTGTCTGTCTTATTTCCATTGGGGTCTTCATCTTGTCCCCCAGGATGCCACCCACACCAGTCGACTAACACCCAGGTACCTACTTGCTGCTAGGTGAACATCACAACAAGTGACAGGAAAATATTTCAACTATAAATCGATTTCATTAATAATTATTGTAAAATTATTGATAAAGTCATTAAATTGGGTTCACCACTGTGCAAATAATTGGGTTCACCACTGTGCAAATAATTGGGTTCACCACTGTGCAAATAATTGGGTTCACCACTGTGCAAATAATTGGGTTCACCACTGTGCAAATAATTGGGTTCACCACTGTGCAAACAACTGGGATCACCACTGTGCAAACAATAACAAACTGACTGGATAACAATGATAATAATAACGCAACATTCTCATGTTAAATTTATAATGAAATTTTCTGTAAATCTTCACAATAGGATCTGGATATAATGAACACATAGAGTAATAAGTGGATAATGGGTAATAATATAAATAAAAACCATGTAAGGACACTGGAGAAAGTCAACTCCGGCCACATGAACAACATAAACTCTGTCACAAAATTTCGAAAGTACCAGAGAGAGACCTGGGAGTTATCATTAGCAAAAAAAAAAAAATAATGTGAGAAATAGAGTTGTGAAAAACTGGTCTGCTACACTAACAAACTATGAAATAGAGTTTATATATATGGATGGTGAGATGTTAAATAAGATGTTAATTTATATTAGGTTAAGACTGGAATATTCAGAGGTGGTGTCCACACCTGTAACAAACAGATTAGTTAGAAAATGTTCAAAGATACGAAATGTCAACATAAACTGAACATGATGAACTGTGATAAGAGGTTAAAAATATTAAAGTTGCCCATGTTGGCTGACAGTAGTTGAACAACAAACATGTTGGCTGACAGTAGTTGAAGAACAAACATGTTGGCTGACAGTAGTTGAAGAACAAACATGTTGGTTGACAGTAGTTGAAGAACAAACATGTTGGCTGACAGTAGTTGAAGAACAAACATGTTGGCTGACAGTAGTTGAAGAACAAACATGTTGGTTGACAGTAGTTGAAGAACAAACATGTTGGCTGACAGTAGTTGAAGAACAAACATGTTGGTTGACAGTAGTTGAAGAACAAACATGTTGGCTGACAGTAGTTGAAGAACAAACATGTTGGCTGACAGTAGGTGAAGAACAAACATGTTGGTTGACAGTAGTTGAAGAACAAACATGTTGGCTGACAGTAGGTGAAGAACAAACATGTTGGTTGACAGTAGTTGAAGAACAAACATGTTGGCTGACAGTAGGTGAAGAACAAACATGTTGGTTGACAGTAGTTGAAGAACAAACATGTTGGCTGACAGTAGGTGAAGAACAAACATGTTGGCTGACAGTAGGTGAAGAACAAACATGTTGGCTGACAGTAGTTGAAGAACAAACATGTTGGCTGACAGTAGGTGAAGAACAAACATGTTGGCTGACAGTAGGTGAAGAACAAACATGTTGGCTGACAGTAGTTGAAGAACAAACATGTTGGCTGACAGTAGGTGAAGAACAAACATGTTGGCTGACAGTAGTTGAAGAACAAACATGTTGGCTGACAGTAGTTGAAGAACAAACATGTTGGCTGACAGTAGTTGAAGAACAAACATGTTGGCTGACAGTAGTTGAAGAACAAACATGTTGGCTGACAGTAGTTGAAGAACAAACATGTTGGCTGACAGTAGTTGAAGAACAAACATGTTGGCTGACAGTAGTTGAAGAACAAACATGTTGGCTGACAGTAGTTGAAGAACAAACATGTTGGCTGACAGTTGAAGAACAAACATGTTGGCTGACAGTAGTTGAAGAACAAACATGTTGGCTGACAGTAGTTGAAGAACAAACATGTTGACTGACAGTAGTTGAAGAACAAACATGTTGGCTGACAGCAGGTGAAGAACAAACATGTTGGCTGACAGTAGTTGAAGAACAAACATGTTGGCAGACAGTAGTTGAAGAACAAACATGTTGGCTGACAGTAGTTGAAGAACAAACACGTTGGCTGACAGTAGTTGAAGAACAAACATGTTGGCTGACAGTAGTTGAAGAACAAACATGTTGGCTGACAGTAGTTGAAGAACAAACATGTTGGCTGACAGTAGTTGAAGAACAAACATGTTGGCAGACAGTAGTTGAAGAACAAACATGTTGGCAGACAGTAGTTGAAGAACAAACATGTTGGCAGACAGTAGTTGAAGAACAAACATGTTGGCTGACAGTAGTTGAAGAACAAACATGTTGGCTGACAGTAGTTGAAGAACAAACATGTTGGCTGACAGTAGTTGAAGAACAAACATGTTGGCAGACAGTAGTTGAAGAACAAACATGTTGGCAGACAGTAGTTGAAGAACAAACATGTTGGCAGACAGTAGTTGAAGAACAAACATGTTGGCTGACAGTAGTTGAAGAACAAACATGTTGGCTGACAGTAGTTGAAGAACAAACATGTTGGCTGACAGTAGTTGAAGAACAAACATGTTGGCAGACAGTAGTTGAAGAACAAACATGTTGGCAGACAGTAGTTGAAGAACAAACATGTTGGCTGACAGTAGTTGAAGAACAAACATGTTGGCAGAGAGTAGTTGAAGAACAAACATGTTGGCTGACAGTAGTTGAAGAACAAACATGTTGGCTGACAGTAGTTGAAGAACAAACATGTTGGCTGACAGTAGTTGAAGAACAAACATGTTGGCTGACAGTAGTTGAAGAACAAACATGTTGGCAGACAGTAGTTGAAGAACAAACATGTTGGCAGACAGTAGTTGAAGAACAAACATGTTGGCTGACAGTAGTTGAAGAACAAACATGTTGGCTGACAGTAGTTGAAGAACAAACATGTTGGCTGACAGTAGTTGAAGAACAAACGTGTTGGCTGACAGTAGTTGAAGAACAAACATGTTGGCCGACAGTAGTTGAAGAACAAACATGTTGGCTGACAGAAGTTGAAGAACAAACATGTTGGCTGACAGTAGTTGAAGAACAAACATGTTGGCAGACAGTAGTTGAAGAACAAACATGTTGGCAGACAGTAGTTGAAGAACAAACATGTTGGCTGACAGTAGTTGAAGAACAAACATGTTGGCTGACAGTAGTTGAAGAACAAACATGTTGGCTGACAGTAGTTGAAGAACAAACATGTTGGCTGACAGTAGTTGAAGAACAAACATGTTGGCTGACAGTAGTTGAAGAACAAACATGTTGGCTGACAGTAGTTGAAGAACAAACATGTTGGCAGACAGTAGTTGAAGAACAAACATGTTGGCAGACAGTAGTTGAAGAACAAACATGTTGGCTGACAGTAGTTGAAGAACAAACATGTTGGCTGACAGTAGTTGAAGAACAAACATGTTGGCTGACAGTAGTTGAAGAACAAACATGTTGGCTGACAGTAGTTGAAGAACAAACATGTTGGCTGACAGTAGTTGAAGAACAAACATGTTGGCTGACAGTAGTTGAAGAACAAACATGTTGGCTGACAGTAGTTGAAGAACAAACATGTTTGCAGACACTAGTTGAAGAACAAACATGTTGGCTGACAGTAGTTGAAGAACAAACATGTTGGCTGACAGTAGTTGAAGAACAAACATGTTGGCAGACAGTAGTTGAAGAACAAACATGTTGGCTGACAGCAGGTGAAGAACAAACATGTTGGCTGACAGTAGTTGAAGAACAAACATGTTGGCTGACAGTAGTTGAAGAACAAACATGTTGGCTGACAGTAGTTGAAGAACAAACATGTTGGCTGACAGTAGTTGAAGAACAAACATGTTGGCTGACAGCAGTTGAAGAACAAACATGTTGGCAGACAGTAGTTGAAGAACAAACATGTTGGCTGACAGTAGTTGAAGAACAAACATGTTGGCTGACAGTAGTTGAAAAACAAACATGTTGGCTGACAGTAGTTGAAGAACAAACATGTTGGCTGACAGTAGTTGAAGAACAAACATGTTGTCAGACAGTAGTTGAAGAACAAACATGTTGGCTGACAGTAGTTGAAGAACAAACATGTTGGCTGACAGTAGTTGAAGAACAAACATGTTGGCAGACAGTAGTTGAAGAACAAACATGTTGGTTGACAGTAGTTGAAGAACAAACATGTTGGCTGACAGTAGTTGAAGAACAAACATGTTGGCTGACAGTAGTTGAAGAACAAACATGTTGGCAGACAGTAGTTGAAGAACAAACATGTTGGCTGACAGTAGTTGAAGAACAAACATGTTGGCTGACAGTAGTTGAAGAACAAACATGTTGGCTGACAGTAGTTGAAGAACAAACATGTTGGCAGACAGTAGTTGAAGAACAAACATGTTGGCTGACAGTAGTTGAAGAACAAACATGTTGGCTGACAGTAGTTGAAGAACAAACATGTTGGCTGACAGTAGTTGAAGAACAAACATGTTGGCAGACAGTAGTTGAAGAACAAACATGTTGGCTGACAGTAGTTGAAGAACAAGCATGTTGGCTGACAGTAGTTGAAGAACAAACATGTTGGCTGACAGTAGTTGAAGAACAAACATGTTGGCTGACAGTAGTTGAAGAACAAACATGTTGGCTGACAGTAGTTGAAGAACAAACATGTTGGCTGACAGTAGTTGAAGAACAAACATGTTGGCAGACAGTAGTTGAAGAACAAACATGTTGGCTGACAGCAGGTGAAGAACAAACATGTTGGCTGACAGCAGGTGAAGAACAAACATGTTGACTGACAGCAGGTGAAGAACAAACATGTTGGCTGACAGCAAGTGAAGAACAAACATGTTCGCTGACAGCAGGTGAAGAACAAACATGTTGACTGACAGCAGGTGAAGAACAAACATGTTGGCTGACAGTAGTTGAAGAACAAACATGTTGGCTGACAGTAGTTGAAGAACAAACATGTTGGCTGACAGTAGTTGAAGAACAAACATGTTGGCTGACAGTAGTTGAAGAACAAACATGTTGGCTGACAGTAGTTGAAGAACAAACATGTTGGCTGACAGTAGTTGAAGAACAAACATGTTTGCAGACAGTAGTTGAAGAACAAACATGTTGGCTGACAGTAGTTGAAGAACAAACATGTTGGCTGACAGTAGTTGAAGAACAAACATGTTGGCAGACAGTAGTTGAAGAACAAACATGTTGGCTGACAGCAGGTGAAGAACAAACATGTTGGCTGACAGTAGTTGAAGAACAAACATGTTGGCTGACAGTAGTTGAAGAACAAACATGTTGGCTGACAGTAGTTGAAGAACAAACATGTTGGCTGACAGTAGTTGAAGAACAAACATGTTGG
Organism: Cherax quadricarinatus; assembly: GCF_038502225.1. Classification (NCBI taxonomy): domain Eukaryota; kingdom Metazoa; phylum Arthropoda; class Malacostraca; order Decapoda; family Parastacidae; genus Cherax; species Cherax quadricarinatus. Next base: position 28,435,707 of record NC_091326.1, read on the forward strand.
CTGACAGCAGTTGAAGAACAAACATGTTGGCAGACAGTAGTTGAAGAACAAACATGTTGGCTGACAGTAGTTGAAGAACAAACATGTTGGCTGACAGTAGTTGAAGAACAAACATGTTGGCTGACAGTAGTTGAAGAACAAACATGTTGGCTGACAGTAGTTGAAGAACAAACATGTTGGCAGACAGTAGTTGAAGAACAAACATGTTGGCTGACAGTAGTTGAAGAACAAACATGTTGGCTGACAGTAGTTGAAGAACAAACATGTTGGCAGACAGTAGTTGAAGAACAAACATGTTGGTTGACAGTAGTTGAAGAACAAACATGTTGGCTGACAGTAGTTGAAGAACAAACATGTTGGCTGACAGTAGTTGAAGAACAAACATGTTGGCAGACAGTAGTTGAAGAACAAACATGTTGGCTGACAGTAGTTGAAGAACAAACATGTTGGCTGACAGTAGTTGAAGAACAAACATGTTGGCTGACAGTAGTTGAAGAACAAACATGTTGGCAGACAGTAGTTGAAGAACAAACATGTTGGCTGACAGTAGTTGAAGAACAAACATGTTGGCTGACAGTAGTTGAAGAACAAACATGTTGGCTGACAGTAGTTGAAGAACAAACATGTTGGCAGACAGTAGTTGAAGAACAAACATGTTGGCTGACAGTAGTTGAAGAACAAACATGTTGGCTGACAGTAGTTGAAGAACAAACATGTTGGCTGACAGTAGTTGAAGAACAAACATGTTGGCTGACAGTAGTTGAAGAACAAACATGTTGGCTGACAGTAGTTGAAGAACAAACATGTTGGCTGACAGTAGTTGAAGAACAAACATGTTGGCAGACAGTAGTTGAAGAACAAACATGTTGGCTGACAGCAGGTGAAGAACAAACATGTTGGCTGACAGCAGGTGAAGAACAAACATGTTGACTGACAGCAGGTGAAGAACAAACATGTTGGCTGACAGCAAGTGAAGAACAAACATGTTGGCTGACAGCAGGTGAAGAACAAACATGTTGACTGACAGCAGGTGAAGAACAAACATGTTGGCTGACAGTAGTTGAAGAACAAACATGTTGGCAGACAGTAGTTGAAGAACAAACATGTTGGCTGACAGCAGGTGAAGAACAAACATGTTGGCTGACAGCAGGTGAAGAACAAACATGTTGACTGACAGCAGGTGAAGAACAAACATGTTGGCTGACAGCAAGTGAAGAACAAACATGTTGGCTGACAGCAGGTGAAGAACAAACATGTTGACTGACAGCAGGTGAAGAACAAACATGTTGGCTGACAGTAGTTGAAGAACAAACATGTTGGCTGACAGTAGTTGAAGAACAAACATGTTGGCTGACAGCAGGTGAAGAACAAACAGGTTGACTGACAGCAGGTGAAGAACAAACATGTTGGCTGACAGTAGTTGAAGAACAAACATGTTGGCAGACAGTAGTTGAAGAACAAACATGTTGGCTGACAGCAGGTGAAGAACAAACATGTTGGCTGACAGTAGTTGAAGAACAAACATGTTGGCTGACAGTAGTTGAAGAACAAACATGTTGGCTGACAGTAGTTGAAGAACAAACATGTTGGCTGACAGTAGTTGAAGAACAAACATGTTGGCTGACAGCAGTTGAAGAACAAACATGTTGGCAGACAGTAGTTGAAGAACAAACATGTTGGCTGACAGTAGTTGAAGAACAAACATGTTGGCTGACAGTAGTTGAAGAACAAACATGTTGGCTGACAGTAGTTGAAGAACAAACATGTTGGCTGACAGTAGTTGAAGAACAAACATGTTGGTAGACAGTAGTTGAAGAACAAACATGTTGGCTGACAGTAGTTGAAGAACAAACATGTTGGCTGACAGTAGTTGAAGAACAAACATGTTGGCAGACAGTAGTTGAAGAACAAACATGTTGGTTGACAGTAGTTGAAGAACAAACATGTTGGCTGACAGTAGTTGAAGAACAAACATGTTGGCTGACAGTAGTTGAAGAACAAACATGTTGGCAGACAGTAGTTGAAGAACAAACATGTTGGCTGACAGTAGTTGAAGAACAAACATGTTGGCTGACAGTAGTTGAAGAACAAACATGTTGGCTGACAGTAGTTGAAGAACAAACATGTTGGCAGACAGTAGTTGAAGAACAAACATGTTGGCTGACAGTAGTTGAAGAACAAACATGTTGGCTGACAGTAGTTGAAGAACAAACATGTTGGCTGACAGTAGTTGAAGAACAAACATGTTGGCAGACAGTAGTTGAAGAACAAACATGTTGGCTGACAGTAGTTGAAGAACAAACATGTTGGCTGACAGTAGTTGAAGAACAAACATGTTGGCTGACAGTAGTTGAAGAACAAACATGTTGGCTGACAGTAGTTGAAGAACAAACATGTTGGCTGACAGTAGTTGAAGAACAAACATGTTGGCTGAGAGTAGTTGAAGAACAAACATGTTGGCAGACAGTAGTTGAAGAACAAACATGTTGGCTGACAGCAGGTGAAGAACAAACATGTTGGCTGACAGCAGGTGAAGAACAAACATGTTGACTGACAGCAGGTGAAGAACAAACATGTTGGCTGACAGCAAGTGAAGAACAAACATGTTGGCTGACAGCAGGTGAAGAACAAACATGTTGACTGACAGCAGGTGAAGAACAAACATGTTGGCTGACAGTAGTTGAAGAACAAACATGTTGGCTGACAGTAGTTGAAAAACAATCATGTTTGCTGACAGCAGGTGAAGAACAAACATGCTGACTGACAGCAGGTGAAGAACAAACATGTTGGCTGACAGCAAGTGAAGAACAAACATGTTGGCTGACAGCAGGTGAAGAACAAACATGTTGACTGACAGCAGGTGAAGAACAAACATGTTGGCTGACAGTAGTTGAAGAACAAACATGTTGGCTGACAGTAGTTGAAGAACAAACATGTTGGCTGACAGCAGGTGAAGAACAAACAGGTTGACTGACAGCAGGTGAAGAACAAACATGTTGGCTGACAGTAGGTGAAGAATAAACATGTTGGCTGACAGTAGTTGAAGAACAAACATGTTAGCTGACAGTAGGTGAAGAACAAACATGTTGGCTGACAGTAGTTGAAGAACAAACATGTTGGCTGACAGTAGTTGAAGAACAAACATGTTGGCTGACAGTAGTTGAAGAACAAACATGTTGGCTGACAGTAGTTGAAGAACAAACATGTTGGCTG
>NC_091326.1:28443919-28461419 GCF_038502225.1 Cherax quadricarinatus
ATATCTGAGGGATACTTTTTAGGTAGTAGGTTGGTAGACAGCAACCACCCAGGGAAGTACTACCGTCCTGCCAGATGACTGTGAAACAAAAACCTGTAACTGTTTTGCATGATGGTAGGATTGCTGGTTTCTTTTTCTGTCTCATAAACACGCTAGATAACAGGGATATCTTGCTACTCCTACTTACACTTTGGTCACACTTCACAGACACGCACATGCATATATATATATACATACATCTAGGTTTTTCTCCTTTTTCTAAATAGCTCTTGTTCTTCTTTATTTCTTCTATTGCCCATGGGGAAGTGGAAAAGAATCTTTCCTCCGTAAGCCATGCGTGTCGTATGAGGCGACTAAAATGCCGGGAGCAATGGGCTAGTAACCCCTTCTCCTGTATACAATTACTAAAAAAGAGAAGAAGAAAAACTTTATAAAACTGGGTTGTTTAAATGTGCGTGGATGTAGTGCGGATGACAAGAAACAGATGATTGCTGATGTTATGAATGAAAAGAAGTTGGATGTCCTGGCCCTAAGCGAAACAAAGCTGAAGGGGGTAGGAGAGTTTCAGTGGGGGGAAATAAATGGGATTAAATCTGGAGTATCTGAGAGAGTTAGAGCAAAGGAAGGGGTAGCAGTAATGTTAAATGATCAGTTATGGAAGGAGAAAAGAGAATATGAATGTGTAAATTCAAGAATTATGTGGATTAAAGTAAAGGTTGGATGCGAGAAGTGGGTCATAATAAGCGTGTATGCACCTGGAGAAGAGAGGAATGCAGAGGAGAGAGAGAGATTTTGGGAGATGTTAAGTGAATGTATAGGAGCCTTTGAACCAAGTGAGAGAGTAATTGTGGTAGGGGACTTGAATGCTAAAGTAGGAGAAACTTTTAGAGAGGGTGTGGTAGGTAAGTTTGGGGTGCCAGGTGTAAATGATAATGGGAGCCCTTTGATTGAACTTTGTATAGAAAGGGGTTTAGTTATAGGTAATACATATTTTAAGAAAAAGAGGATAAATAAGTATACACGATATGATGTAGGGCGAAATGACAGTAGTTTGTTGGATTATGTATTGGTAGATAAAAGACTGTTGAGTAGACTTCAGGATGTACATGTTTATAGAGGGGCCACAGATATATCAGATCACTTTCTAGTTGTAGCTACACTGAGAGTAAAAGGTAGATGGGATACAAGGAGAATAGAAGCATCAGGGAAGAGAGAGGTGAAGGTTTATAAACTAAAAGAGGAGGCAGTTAGGGTAAGATATAAACAGCTATTGGAGGATAGATGGGCTAATGAGAGCATAGGCAATGAGGTCGAAGAGGTATGGGGTAGGTTTAAAAATGTAGTGTTAGAGTGTTCAGCAGAAGTTTGTGGTTACAGGAAAGTGGGTGCAGGAGGGAAGAGGAGCGATTGGTGGAATGATGATGTAAAGAGAGTAGTAAGGGAGAAAAAGTTAGCATATGAGAAGTTTTTACAAAGTAGAAGTGATGCAAGGAGGGAAGAGTATATGGAGAAAAAGAGAGAAGTTAAGAGAGTGGTGAAGCAATGTAAAAAGAGAGCAAATGAGAGAGTGGGTGAGATGTTATCAACAAATTTTGTTGAAAATAAGAAAAAGTTTTGGAGTGAGATTAACAAGTTAAGAAAGCCTAGAGAACAAATGGATTTGTCAGTTAAAAATAGGAGAGGAGAGTTATTAAATGGAGAGTTAGAGGTATTGGGAAGATGGAAGGAATATTTTGAGGAATTGTTAAATGTTGATGAAGATAGGGAAGCTGTGATTTCGTGTATAGGGCAAGGAGGAATAACATCTTGTAGGAGTGAGGAAGAGCCAGTTGTGAGTGTGGGGGAAGTTCGTGAGGCAGTAGGTAAAATGAAAGGGGGTAAGGCAGCCGGGATTGATGGGATAAAGATAGAAATGTTAAAAGCAGGTGGGGATATAGTTTTGGAGTGGTTGGTGCAATTATTTAATAAATATATGGAAGAGGGTAAGGTACCTAGGGATTGGCAGAGAGCATGCATAGTTCCTTTGTATAAAGGCAAAGGGGATAAAAGAGAGTGCAAAAATTATAGGGGGATAAGTCTGTTGAGTGTACCTGGTAAAGTGTATGGTAGAGTTATAATTGAAAGAATTAAGAGTAAGACGGAGAATAGGATAGCAGATGAACAAGGAGGCTTTAGGAAAGGTAGGGGGTGAGTGGACCAGGTGTTTACAGTGAAACATATAAGTGAACAGTATTTAGATAAGGCTAAAGAGGTCTTTGTGGCATTTATGGATTTGGAAAAGGCGTATGACAGGGTGGATAGGGGGGCAATGTGGCAGATGTTGCAAGTGTATGGTGTAGGAGGTAGGTTACTGAAAGCAGTGAAGAGTTTTTACGAGGATAGTGAGGCTCAAGTTAGAGTATGTAGGAAAGAGGGAAATTTTTTCCCAGTAAAAGTAGGCCTTAGACAAGGATGTGTGATGTCACCGTGGTTGTTTAATATATTTATAGATGGGGTTGTAAGAGAAGTAAATGCGAGGGTCTTGGCAAGAGGCGTGGAGTTAAAAGATAAAGAATCACACACAAAGTGGGAGTTGTCACAGCTGCTCTTTGCTGATGACACTGTGCTCTTGGGAGATTCTGAAGAGAAGTTGCAGAGATTGGTGGATGAATTTGGTAGGGTGTGCAAAAGAAGAAAATTAAAGGTGAATACAGGAAAGAGTAAGGTTATGAGGATAACAAAAAGATTAGGTGATGAAAGATTGAATATCAGATTGGAGGGAGAGAGTATGGAGGAGGTGAACGTATTCAGATATTTGGGAGTGGACGTGTCAGCGGATGGGTCTATGAAAGATGAGGTGAATCATAGAATTGATGAGGGAAAAAGAGTGAGTGGTGCACTTAGGAGTCTGTGGAGACAAAGAACTTTGTCCTTGGAGGCAAAGAGGGGAATGTATGAGAGTATAGTTTTACCAACGCTCTTATATGGGTGTGAAGCGTGGGTGATGAATGTTGCAGCGAGGAGAAGGCTGGAGGCAGTGGAGATGTCATGTCTGAGGGCAATGTGTGGTGTGAATATAATGCAGAGAATTCGTAGTTTGGAAGTTAGGAGGAGGTGCGGGATTACCAAAACTGTTGTCCAGAGGGCTGAGGAAGGGTTGTTGAGGTGGTTCGGACATGTAGAGAGAATGGAGCGAAACAGAATGACTTCAAGAGTGTATCAGTCTGTAGTGGAAGGAAGGCGGAGTAGGGGTCGGCCTAGGAAGGGTTGGAGGGAGGGGGTAAAGGAGGTTTTGTGTGCGAGGGGCTTGGACTTCCAGCAGGCATGCGTGAGCGTGTTTGATAGGAGTGAATGGAGACAAATGGTTTTTAATACTTGACGTGCTGTTGGAGTGTGAGCAAAGTAACATTTATGAAGGGGTTCAGGGAAACCGGCAGGCCGGACTTGAGTCCTGGAGATGGGAAGTACAGTGCCTGCACTCTGAAGGAGGGGTGTTAATGTTGCAGTTTAAAAACTGTAGTGTAAAGCACCCTTCTGGCAAGACAGTGATGGAGTGAATGATGATGAAAGTTTTTCTTTTTCGGGCCGCCCTGCCTTGGTGGGAATCGGCCGGTGTGATAATAAAAAAAAAATACTTTTTTGAGGGATACCATCCTTGGTGGATACCACCTCTGAAGTATACTCTCCTTGAGGGATACCATCCTTGAGGGATACCATCTCTGAGGATACCATCCATGATGGATACCATCTCTGAGGGAAACCGTCCTTGATGGATACTACCTCTGAGGTATACCATCCTTGAGGGATACCATCCTTGAGGGATACAATCTCTGAGGGATATCATCCTTGATGGATGCTCTCTAAGGGATATCATCTCTGAGGGATACTTTTACTGAGGGATACCATCCTTGATGGATACCATCTGTGAGGAATACCATCACTGAGGGATACCAATCTTAAGACTACTTAATTAAGTAATCTTATTGTCAAAAAGGCAAATGTTTTCTCCCTTAATTTTTGTCTCATTACCAGATTATTTTTGTGAGACAAATAAATTATCTCAGTAACCTGTCCTAGCAACCTATCTTAGTCCTAGCAACCTATCTTAGTCCTAGCAACCTATCTTAGTCCTAGCAACCTATCTTAATCCTAGCAACCTATCTTAGTCCTAGCAACCTATCTTAGTCCTAGCAACCTATCTTAGTCCTAGCAACCTATCTTAGTCCTAGCAACCTATCTTAGTCCTAGCAACCTATCTTAGTCCTAGCAACCTATCTTAGTCCTAGCAACCTATCTTAGTCCTAGCAACCTATCTTAGTCCTAGCAACCTATCTTAGTCCTAGCAACCTATCTTAGTCCTAGCAACCTTTCTTAGTCCTAGCAACCTATCTTAGTCCTAGCAACCTATCTTAGTCCTAGCAACCTATCTTAGTCCTAGCAGCCTATCTTAGTCCTAACAACCTATCTTAGTCCTAGCAACCTATCTTAGTCCTAGCAACCTATCTTAGTCCTAGCAGCCTATCTTAGTCCTAGCAGCCTATCTTAGTCCTAGCAACCTATCTTAGTCCTAGCAGCCTATCTTAGTCCTAGCAGCCTATCTTAGTCCTAGCAACCAATCTTAGTCCTAGCAACCCATCTTAGACCTAGCAACCTATCTTAGTCCTAGCAACCTATCTTAGTCCTAGCAACCTATCTCAGTCCTAGCAACCTATCTTAGTCCTAGCAACCTATCTTAGTCCTAGCAACCTATCAGTCCTAGCAACCTATTTTAGTCCTAGCAACCTATCTTAGTCCTAGCAACCTATCTTAGTCCCAGCAACCTATCTTAGTCCTAGCAACCTATCTCAGTCCTAGCAACCTATCTTAGTCCTAGCAACCTATCTTAGTCCTAGCAACCTATCTTAGTCCTAGCAACCTATCTTAGTTCTAGCAACCTATCTCAGTCCTAGCAACCTATCTTAGTCCTAGCAACCTATCTTAGTCCTAGCAACCTATCTTAGTCCTAGCAACCTATCTTAGTCATAGCAACCTATCACTCCTAGCAACCTATCTTAGTCCTAGCAACCTATCAGTCCTAGCAACCTATCTTAGTCCTATCAACCTATCTTGGTCCCAGCAGCCTATCTTAGTCCGAGCAACCTATCTTAGTCCTAGCAACCTATCTTAGTCCTAGCAACCTATCTTAGTAGTAGCAACCTATCTTTATCCTAGCAGCCTATCTTTGTCCTAGCAACCTATCTTAGTCCTAGAACCTATCTTAGTCCTAGCAGCCTATCTTAGTCCTAGCAACCTATCTTAGTCCTAGCAACCTATCTTAGACCTAGCAACCTATTTTAGTCCTAGCAACCTATCTTAGTCCTAGCAACCTATCTTAGTCCTAGCAACCTATCAGTCCGAGCAACCTATCTTAGTCCTAGCAACCAATCAGTCCTAGCAACCTATCTTAGTCCTAGCAACCTATCTTAGTCCTAGCAACCTATCTTAGTCCTAGCAACCTATCAGTCCTAGCAACCTATCTTAGTCCTAGCAACCTATCAGTCCTAGCAACCTATCTTAGTCCTAGTAACCTATCTTAGTCCTAGCAACCTATCAGTCCTAGCAACCGATCAGTCCTAGCAACCTATCTTAGTCCTAGCAACCTATCAATCCTAGCAACCTATCAGTCCTAGCAACCTATCAGTCTTAGCAACCCACCTTAGTCCTAGCAACCTATCTCAGTCCTAGCAACCTATCTTAGTCCTGGCAACCTATCTCAGTCCTAGCAACCTATCTCAGTCCTAGCAACCTATCTCAGTCCTAGCAGCCTATCAGTCCTAGCAACCTATCTTAGTCCTAGCAACCTATCTTAGTCCTAGCAACCTATCTTAGTCCTAGCAACCTATCTTAGTCCTAGCAACCTATCTTAGTCCTAGCAACCTATCTTAGTCCTAGCAACCTATCTTAGTCCTAGCAGCCTATCTTAGTCCTAGCAACCTATCTTAGTCCTAGCAACCTATCTTAGTCCTAGCAACCTATCTTAGTCCTAGCAGCCTATCTTAGTCCTAGCAGCCTATCTTAGTCCTAGCAACCTATCTTAGTCCTAGCAACCTATCTTAGTCCTAGCAACCTATCTTAGTCCTAGCAACCTATCTTAGTCCTAGCAACCTATCTTAGTCCTAGCAACCTATCTTAGTCCTAGCAACCTATCTTAGTCCTAGCAGTCTATCTTAGTCCTAGCAACCTATCTTAGTCCTAGCAGCCTATCTTAGTCCTAACAACCTATCTTAGTCATAGCAACCTATCTTAGTCCTAGCAACCTATCTTAGTCCTAGCAACTTATCTTAGTCCTAGCAGCCTATCTTAGTCCTAGCAACCTATCTTAGTCCTAGCAACCTATCTTAGTCCTAGCAGCCTATCTTAGTCCTAGCAACCTATCTTAGTCCTAGCAACCTATCTTAGACCTAGCAACCTATCTTAGTCCTAGCAACCTATCTTAGTCCTAGCAACCTATCTTAGTCCTAGCAACCTATCTTAGTCCTAGCAACCTATCTTAGTCCTAGCAACCTATCTTAGTCCTAGCAACCTATCAGTCCTAGCAACCTATCTTAGTCCTAGCAACCTATCAGTCCTAGCAACCTATCTTAGTCCTAGTAACCTATCTTAGTCCTAGCAACCTATCAGTCCTAGCAACCGATCAGTCCTAGCAACCTATCTTAGTCCTAGCAACCTATCAGTCTTAGCAACCCATCTTAGTCCTAGCAACCCATCTCAGTCCTAGCAACCTATCTTAGTCCTGGCAACCTATCTCAGTCCTAGCAACCTATCTCAGTCCTAGCAACCTATCTCAGTCCTAGCAGCCTATCAGTCCTAGCAACCTATCTCAGTCCTAGCAACCTTTCTTAGTCCTGGCAACCTATCTCAGTCATAGCAACCTATCTCAGTCCTAGCAACCTATCTCAGTCCTAGGAACCTATCAGTCCTAGCAGCCTATCTCAGTCCTAGCAACCTATCAGTCCTAGCAACCAATCTCAGTCCTAGTAACCTATCAGTCCTAGCAACCTGTCTCAGTCCTGGCAACCTATCAGTCCTAGCAACTTATCTTAGTCCTAGCAACCTATCTCAGTCCTAGCAACCTATCTTAGTCCTAGCAACCTATCTTAGTCCTAGCAACCTACATTAGTCCTAGCAACCTATCTTAGTCCTAGCAACCTATCTCAGTCCTAGCAACCTATCTTAGTCTTAGCAACCTATCTTAGTCCTAGCAACCTATCAGTCCTAGCAACCTATCTTAGTCCTAGCAACCTATCTTAGTCCTAGCAGCCTATCTAAGTCATAGCAACCTATCTTAGTCCTAGCAAGCTATCTTAGTCCTAGCAACCTATCTCAGTCCTAGCAACCTGTCTTAGTCCTAGCAACCTATCAGTCCTAGCAACCTATCTCTGTCCTAGCAACCTATCTCAGTCCTAGCAACCTATCAGTCCTAGCAACCTATCTCAGTCCTAGCAACCTATCTCAGTCCTAGCAACCTATCAGTCCTAGCAACCTATCTTAGTCCAAGCAACCTATCTTAGTCCTAGCAACCTATCTCATTCCTAGCAACCTATCAGTCCTAGCAACCTATCAGTCCTAGCAACCTATCTTAGTCCTAGCAACCTATCAGTCCTAGCAACCTATCAGTCCTAGCAACCTATCTTAGTCCTAGCAACCTATCAGTCCTAGCAACCTATCTTAGTCCTAGCAACCTATCTCAGTCCTAGCAACCTATCTTAGTCCTAGCAACCTGTCAGTCCTAGTAACCTATCCTAGTCCTAGCAACCTATCAGTCCTAGCAACCTATCTTAGTCCTAGCAACCTATCTCAGTCCTAGCAATCTATCTTAGTCCTAGCAACCTGTCAGTCCTAGCAACCTATCTTAGTCCTAGCATCCTATCAGTCCTAGCAACCTATCTTAGTCCTAGCAACCTATCTCAGTCCTAGCAACCTATCTTAGTCCTAGCAACATGTCAGTCCTAGCAACCTATCTTAGTCCTAGCAACCTATCAGTCCTAGCAACCTATCAGTCCTAGCAACCTATCTTAGTCCTAGCAACCTATCAGTCCTAGCAACCTATCAGTCCTAGCAACCTATCTTAGTCCTAGCAACCTATCAGTCCTAGCAACCTATCTTAGTCCTAGCAACCTATCTCAGTCCTAGCAACCTATCTTAGTCCTAGCAACCTATCAGTCCTAGCAACCTATCTTAGTCCTAGCAACCTATCTCGGTCCTAGCAACCTATCTTAGTCCTAGCAACCTGTCAGTCCTAGCAACCTATCTTAGTCCTAGCAACCTATCTCAGTCCTAGCAACCTATCTTAGTCCTAGCAACCTGTCAGTCCTAGCAACCTATCTTAGTCCTAGCAACCTATCAGTCCTAGCAACCTATCTTAGTCCTAGCAACCTATCTCAGTCCTAGCAACCTATCTTAGTCCTAGCAACCTATCAGTCCTAGCAACCTATCTTAGTCCTAGCAACCTGTCAGTCCTAGCAACCTATCTTAGTCCTAGCAACCTATCAGTCCTAGCAACCTATCAGTCCGAGTGTTACAAAAAACGTGATTCTAAAAGCTTAGAGATCTCCAGGTAATACTAGAAAGGACTGCCCTTCTAGCATCCAGCCTGTTACTGGGTTTTCGTAACAAGTAGTCAGTATCCTTGCCCAATTATCCATTAAAATTTAGTATTGTTCAATAGTGCTTCAGGATTACAAATGGTAGGCTACTAACTAGAGAAATTAAAATTTAATAAATGTATTAAGTCTAGAGGTTTATTATCAAATTAAATTAAATTAAATTAATCACAGTAATCAAAATAATATCACTTCTCTCAAGTTCAATATTATTGTGCTGAAAGCACATATCACATTTATAATTCTTAAGTACCGTCTGGTACATTAACATTTAATAAGATATTACAAGTATGTACAAGTAAGTTTGTATGTGTGTAAGTGCTCTAAGTAGTTCACTATGTCTCATGACTCGACTAGACTTAAACAAGTAACTGACAAAGTCCTCAAATAAACTAACTTCTTGACCACCTGGCAATCAGAACAGCTTACTTGAACAATAAATGACTGCTAAGCCCAATAGCAATATAACAAGCAACTGCAACACAGAATCAAGATCAAGGAGATAATATAACGACACTAAGTAGGGACCATCAGCAGATCCTCCACAAAAGTCACAAAACTCCCATACTACCGAATCTACGTTCAGCATAAGAAAATCCCCGACTGTGATAATACACAGATACCAGTACAAGTTAGGTCAGAAGCTACAGCTCAGGACCTGAGTTACTCAGAGTGTCTTTGCGACACACAACCTCAGTACAACGTCGAAAATCACTAAGTCTATACAATGTTCTGTGAACAGAGATCTACAGAACTAACAAGAATAATGAGACAGACAATCTGTCCAACCACCAAGAGAGTCTAGACCAGACTGAATACTTCAGGCGAGGTGAGGACACCCCCCCCTCGATCACGTGCTAGCTCCGTGGACAGTTGCAGCTCAGAAACAGAAGCCGGCAGTATAACGAGCCACAAGCGATAATTACAGTAGTTAGACAATCAAGACTAACAACATAACTACGTCAAATAATATTATAAAGCAATATATTCACGATTTAGCTATTATCGCAAATATAAGCAGTATAAAATTATATGAAAAGATAATAATTATATATATATATATATATAATAATCATTGCAACCCATTCAGGGGTTCAACACCGAGCAGCCTATCTCAGTCCTAGCAACCTAACGCAGTCCTAGCACCCTATCTCAGTCCTAGCAACCTATCTCAGTCCTAGCAACCTATCTCAGTCCTAGCAACCTAACTCAGTTCTAGCAACCTATCATAGTCCTAGCAACCTATCAGTCCTAGCAGCCTATCTCAGTCCTAGCAACCTAACGCAGTCCTAGCACCCTATCTCAGCCCTAGCAACCTATCTTAGTCCTAGCAACCTATCTCAGTCCTAGCAACCTATCAGTCCTAGCAGCCTATCAGTCCTAGCAACCTATCTCATTCCTAGCAACCTATCTCAGTCCTAGCAACCTATCAGTCCTAGCAACCTATCAGTCCTAGCAACCTATCTCTGCCCTAGCAACCTATCAGTCCTAGCAACCTATCTTAGTCCTAGCAACCTATCAGTCTAGCAACCTCAGTCCAAGCAACCTGTCAGTCCTAGCAACCTATCAGTCCTAGCAACCTATCAGTCTAGCAACCTCAATCCTAGCAACCTATCAGTCCTAGCAACCTATCAGTCCTAGCAACCAATTTTAGTCCTTGCAACCTATCAGTCCTAGCAACCTATCTCAGTCCTAGCAGCCTATCAGCCCTAGCAACCTACCTCAGTCCTAGGAACCTATGAGTCCTAGCAGCCTATCTCATTCCTAGCAACCTATCTCAGTCCTAGCAATCTATCAGTCCTTGCAACCTATCTCAGTCGTTGCAACCTATCTCAGTCCTAGCAACCTATCAGTCCTAGCAACCTATCTTAGTCCTAGCAACCTATCTCAGTCCTAGCAACCTACCTCAGTCCTAGCAACCTATCAGTCCTAGCAACCTATCTCAGTCCTAGCAACCTATCTCAGTCCTAGCTACCTATCAGTTTTAGCAACCTATCTCAGTCCTAGCAACCTATCTCAGTCCTAGCAACCTATCTCAGTCCTAGCAACCTTTCTCAGTCCAAGCTACCTATCTCAGTCCTAGCAACCTATCTCAGTTCTAGCAACCTATCTCAGTCCTAGCAACCTATCTCAGTCCTAGCAACCTATCTCAGTCCAAGCAACCTATCTCAATCCTAGCAACCTATCAGTCCTAGCAACCTATCTCAGTCCTAGCAACCTATCAGTCCTAGCAACCTATCTTAGTCCTAGCAACCTGTCTCAGTCCTAGCAAACTATCTCAGTCCTAGCAACTTATCTCAGTCCTAGCAACCTATCAGTCCTAGCAACCTATCTTATTCCTAGCAACCTATCAGTCCTAGCAACCTATCTTAGTCCTAGCAACCTATCTCAGTCCTAGCAACAAAACAGTTTTAGCAACCTATCAGTCCTAGCAACCTATCTTAGTCCTAGCAACCAATCTCAGTCCTAGCAACCTATCAGTCCTAGCAACCTATCTCAGTCCTAGCAACAAAACAGTTTTAGCAACCTATCTCAGTCCTAGCAACCTATCAGTCCTAGCAACCTATCTTAGTCCTAGCAACCTATCAGTTCTAGCAACCTATCTCAGTCCTAGCAACCTATCAGTCCTAGCAACCTATCTTAGTCCTAGCAACCTATCAGTCCTAGCAACCTTTCTCAGTCCTAGCAACCTATCAGTCCTAGCAACCCATCTCAGTCCTAGCAACCTATCTTAGTCCTAGCAACCTATCAGTCCTAGCAACCTATCTCAGTCCTAACAACCTATCAGTCCTAGCAACCCATCTAAGTCCTAGCAACCTATCAGTCCTAGCAACCTATCTCAGTCCTAGCAACCTATCAGTCCTAGCAACCTATCTTAGTCCTAGCAACCTATCTTAGTCCTAGCAACCTATCAGTCCTAGCAACCTATCTCAGTCCTAGCAACCTATCAGTCTTAGCAACCTATCTTAGTCCTAGCAACCTATCTGAGTAGCCTGTCATGCCTACCGGCCTGACTGGATGGTGATCCGGGGATCAACGCCCCCACGCCCCAGTCCTTGACCAGGCCTCCCGGTGGATGAGGGCCTGATCAACCAGGCTGTTACTGCTGGCCGCACGCAAACCACAGCCCGGCTGGTCAGGTACTAACTTTATGTGTCTGTTCAGCTCCCACTTGAAGACAACCAGGGGTCTATTGGTAATTCCTTCATGTATGTTAGGTGGCTGTTGAGCAGTTTTGGGCCCCCGACACTTACTGTGTCAAGGGCCCAAGAGTGTTGTCTCTTAGTGTAGTCATGGCACCGTTGCTTTTCGTTGGGGGGGGGGATGCTGCACCACCTGCCGAAGCTTTTGCTTTCGTAGGGAGTGATTTCTTTGTGCAGATATGGAACTACTCCCTGGAACAGTTTCTAGGTGCACATTATATCTTTCTCGTTTGTATTTCACAGAGTACAGATCAAAGGACTTCAAACGGTCTCAGTAATTGAGGTGCTTGACTGTACTTATACATGTAGTGAAAGTTCTCGGTATATTCTCCAGATCTGCAATTTCGCCTGCCTTGAAAGGGGCCATTAGTATACAGCAATATTCTAGCCTAGAGAGAACACGTGATTTAAGGAGAATCATCATTGGCTTGGTATCACGTGTTTTGAAGGTTCTCATTATCCATCCTATGAGTTTCCTAGAGGATGTGGTGTATACACTGTTGTGATCTTTGAAAGTGAGATCCTCTGACATTATCACTCCCAGGTCCTTCACATTAGTTTCTCGATCTATTGTTTTATTTGGAATTTATTTTATACTGTGATGCAGTTTTTATTTCCTTGAGCTTTCCATAGTGAAGTAATGGAAATTTGTCCTCTTTGAACTTCATATTGTTTTCTGAGGCTCATTTCAAGCTTGGAGATTTACAGTGTCCTCAGTGGATGACAGTGCCATGCAGATTCTAGTATCGTCAGCTAAAGAAGACAGTGCTATGGTTTACTTCTCTGCCTATGTCAGATATGAGGATGAGGAGAAGGATGACAGTAGTGTACCTTGTGGGACACAGCTTTTCACTGTAGCCACAACTGACTTTACTCTGTGTACTGTTACTCTTTGTTTTTTATTGGTTAGAAAGTTAAAGATCCATCTACCAACTTTTCCTGTTATTCCTTTCTCACGGATGTCGCAAAGTCTGTGTATACTCCATCTCCAAGACCATGTTATAGTGGTCCAGTAGTTGTGAGAGGTAGGAGCGACCATTCGAGACAATGTCACAGTGGTCCAGTAGTTGTGAGAGGCAGGAGCGACCATCCAAGACCATGTCATAGTGGTCCAGTAGTTGTGAGAGATAGGAGCGACCATTCGAGACAATGTCACAGTGGTCCAGTAGTTGTGAGAGGCAGGAACGACCATCCAAGACCATGTCATAGTGGTCCAATAGTTGTGAGAGGCAGAAGCGACCATCCAAGACCATGACAAAATGATCCAATAGTTGTGAGAGGCAGGAGCGACCATCCAAGACCATGTCATAGTGGTCTAATAGTTGTGAGAGGCAGGAGCGACCATCCAAGACCATGTCATAGTGGTCTAATAGTTGTGAGAGGCAGGAGCGACCATCCAAGACCATGTCATAGTGGTCCAGTAGTTGTGAGGGAGAGAAGCGGCTTACTGTAAACCCATGCTGCTTGGTTGTGCAGTTGCTGGGTATCTATCATGCACACAGGTGTAGTCTTGTGACCTACACACCCGAGTGTAACTATGTCAGTACAACAACTAAGGTAGAGTGAACAAGAGACAGCAAAGAGTAAATACTTAATGTATCTCCTTGACCAAAAACTAGTGCAAGTATATGTACAATGTACGAATACATGAAATGTACAAATATATTATTATTTGTGCATGTACACTATGAACAAATAATAAGATATAAGCAAGAGAGACGGTAAAAACTGTGAACTACCACACTTGAAGTATGCCTTCCAATGTTGACAGACGAGTCTCCGGTATCGCTTGGCAACTTTGACGGGCTTTCTTGTGATTGGCTGGGTTGAACTAGGCAGTTTTGGCATAACAGTGGGGCCCCGACTGCTGTACCCTTAAACTGGTTGTTCGCCGGTCATGGCATGCTTATATGAGTGTGTGATATGTTGAATAAATCGTAACCCACCCAAGCATGCCTCACCCTCCACCCCAAATGGGTTCTAATAGCCAGGACTAGGCATCCCTCAATGGGCAGTGTGCCACCATGGCACGAATTACTAATGGAACCGCCTTTTCTATCAACCATTCAACTCAACAGATAGTGCTAAACCCAAAGGGAACTTTAAATCAGGCACGGACCTTAGAGTGAGACAGTAGACAGGAGTGACCAACTCTGGACCCATGGTGTCCTAGACTGTGTAAACATTGTGAGACAATATGTCTAGATACATTGATAATGTCTGATCGTGTTATTGGTCTGTAGGTTTTAGTAGTGGCTTCAGAGCCACTTTTCTGGAGCGGGGCTATGTCAGTGGTCAGGGACTGTGCTCACACTTTTGTGTTCAGACACCTGTGTTCAGACTCCTGTGTTCAGACTCCTGTGTTCAGGCTCCTGTGTTCAGACTCCTGTGTTCAGACTCCTGTGTTCAGACTCCTTTGTTCAGACACCTGTGTTCAGACTCCTGTACTCAGACTCCTGTGTTCAGACTCCTGTGTTCAGACTCCTGTGTTCAGACTCCTGTGTTCAGACTCCTGTGTTCAGACTCCTGTGTTCAGACTCCTGTGTTCAGACTCCTGTGTTCAGACACCTGTGTTCAGACTCCTGTACTCAGACTCCTGTGTTCAGACTCCTGTGTTCAGACTCCTGTGTTCAGACTCCTGTGTTCAGACTCCTGTGTTCAGACTCCTGTGTTCAGACTCCTGTGTTCAGACACCTGTGTTCAGACTCCTGTGTTCAGACTCCTGTGTTCAGACACCTGTGCCCAGACACCTGTGTTCAGACTCCTGTGTTCAGACTCCTGTGTTCAGACACCTGTGTTCAGGCTCCTGTGTTCAGACTCCTGTGTTCAGACACCTGTGTTCAGACTCCTGTGTTCAGACACCTGTGTTCAGACTCCTGTGTTCAGACACCTGTGTTCAGACTCCTGTGTTCAGACTCCTGTGTTCAGACACCTGTGTTCAGACTCCTGTGTTCAGACACCTGTGTTCAGACTCCTGTGTTCAGACTCCTGTGTTCAGACACCTGTGTTCAGACTCCTGTGTTCAGAATCCTGTGTTCAAACTCCTGTGTTCAGACTCCTGTGTTCAGACTCCTGTGTTCAGATTCCTGTCTTCAGACACCTGTGCCCAGACACCTGTGTTCAGACTCCTGTGTTCAGACTCCTGTGTTCAGACACCTGTGTTCAGACTCCTGTGTTCAGACTCCTGTGTTCAGACACCTGTGTTCAGACTCCTGTGTTCAGACACCTGTGTTCAGACTCCTATGCCCAGACACCTGTGTTCAGACTCCTGTGTTCAGACACCTGTGTTCAGACACCTGTGTTCAGACTCCTATGTTCAGACTCCTGTGTTCAGATTCCTGTCTTCAGACACCTGTGCCCAGACACCTGTGTTCAGACTCCTGTGTTCAGACACCTGTGTTCAGACACCTGTGTTCAGACTCCTGTGTTCAGACTCCTGTGTTCAGGCACCTGTGGTCAGACTCCTGTTCCCAGACACCTGTGTTCAGACTCCTGTGTTCAGACTCCTGTGTTCAGGCTCCTGTGTGCAGACACCTGTGCCCAGGCACCTGTGCCCAGACACCTGTGTTCAGACTCCTGTGTTCAGACCCCAGCTATGTGTTCAGACCCCAGCTATGTGTTCAGACCCCAGCTATGTGTTCAGACCCCAGCTATGTGTTCAGACCTCAGCTATGTGTTCAGACCCCAGCTATGTGTTCAGACCCCAGCTATGTGTTCAGACCCCAGCTATATGTTCAGACCCCAGCTATGTGTTCAGACCCCAGCTATGTGTTCAGACCCCAGTCATGTGTGTACACAGCGGGTCGGACTGAACAGCAAGACATCTCAGTGCCAGAAACGTCTACAAAACAGAAATACCTGATGTAAACACGGGAGGAGTGTCTCTCAGTCTACACACTGAGAGGTTACTGCAATGCTTATTTTACAGGTTAAAATTATTTTAGGCTGGTGGTGAGCAGGTGACATGCAGCCTAAAAAAAACCGAGTAATCGATAGGCTTCAAACCCAATTAACCAGCCAGTCAGCTTGAAGCTGTTATCAGTAGCTGGTCTCTTCTTACTCAGGAAATCTCAAATGACGAACCACAAACCGGGCCGCGGGGCCGCTGATCACAGAGACCCTCTCCAGGTATACTCCAGGTATACTCCAGGTATACTCCAGGTATACTCCAGGTATACTCCAGGTATACTCCAGGTATACTCCAGGTATACTGAAGGAGTAGAGAGAATGAGGGAGAGATGAGTTTCAAGACATGAATAGAGGGTTGTAAGAGTGTAGTGAAGGTGGGTAATGTAGTGGTGATGTGTGAGATGAAGCCGAAGTCTGTAGTAGTCTGAAAGATGATACATGACGGGCAGTAACGCCAGCCTTAGTAGTGGTGATGGTGGTGGTGGTGGTGGTGGTGGTGGTGGTGGTGGTGATGGTGGCGATGGTGGTGGTGGTGGTGGTGGTGATGGTGGTGGTGGTGGTGGTGGTGGTGGTGGTGGTGGTGGTGGTGGTGGTGATGGTGGTGGTGGTGGTGGTGGTGATGGTGGTGGTGGTGGTGGTGGTGGTGGTGGTGGTGGTGGTGGTGGTGGTGGTGGTGGTGGTGGTGGTGGTGATGGTGGTGGTGGTGATGGTGGTGGTGGTGGTGGTGGTGGTGGTGGTGGTGGTGGTGGTGGTGGTGGTGGTGGTGGTGGTGGTGGTGGTGGTGGTGGTGGTGGTGGTGGTGGTGGTGGTGGTGGTGGTGGTGGTGGTGGTGATGGTGGTGGTGGTGGTGGTGGTGGTGGTGGTGGTGGTGGTGGTGGTGGTGGTGGTGGTGGTGGTGGTGGTGGTGGTGGTGATGGTGGTGGTGGTGGTGGTGATGGTGGTGGTGGTGGTGGTGGTGGTGATGGTGGTGATGGTGGTGGTGGTGGTGGTGGTGGTGGTGGTGGTGGTGGTGGTGGTGGTGGTGGTGGTGATGGTGGTGGTGGTGGTGGTGGTGGTGGTGGTGGTGGTGGTGGTGGTGGTGGTGGTGGTGGTGGTGGTGGTGGTGGTGGTGGTGGTGGTGGTGGTGATGGTGGTGGTGGTGGTGGTGATGGTGGTGGTGGTGGTGGTGGTGGTGATGGTGGTGATGGTGGTGGTGGTGGTGGTGGTGGTGGTGGTGGTGGTGGTGGTGGTGGTGGTGGTGGTGGTGGTGGTGGTGGTGGTGGTGGTGGTGGTGGTGGTGGTGGTGGTGGTGGTGGTGGTGGTGGTGGTGGTGATGGTGGTGGTGGTGGTGGTGGTGGTGGTGGTGGTGGTTGTGGTGGTGGTGGTGGTGGTGGTGGTGGTGGTGGTGGTGGTGGTGGTGGTGGTGGTGGTGGTGATGGTGGTGGTGTTGGTGGTGGTGGTGGTGGTGGTGATGGTGGTGGTGGTGGTGGTGGTGGTGGTGGTGGTGGTGGTGGTGGTGGTGGTGGTGGTGGTGGTGGTGGTGGTGGTGGTGGTGGTGGTGGTGGTGGTGGTGGTGGTGGTGGTGGTGGTGGTGGTGGTGGTGATGGTGGTGGTGGTGGTGGTGGTGGTGGTGGTGGTGGTGGTGGTGGTGGTGGTGATGGTGGTGGTGGTGGTGGTGGTGGTGGTGGTGGTGGTGGTGGTGGTGGTGGTGGTGGTGGTGGTGGTGGTGGTGGTGATGGTGGTGATGGTGGTGGTGGTGGTGATGGTGGTGGTGGTGGTGGTGGTGGT
>NC_091326.1:28473919-28518096 GCF_038502225.1 Cherax quadricarinatus
AATATTAACACACCCAGGTATACGTCAGTATACTTGAATATTAACACACCCAGGTATACCTCAGTATACCTGAATATTAACACACCCAGGTATAAGTCAGTATACTTGAATATTAACACACCCATGCATACCTGAATATTATCACACCCAGGTATAATTCAGTATACCTGAATATTAACACACCCAGGTATACCTCAGTATACTTTAATATTAACACACACAGGTATACGTCAGTATACTTGAATATTAACACACCCAGGTATACCTCAGTATACCTGAATATTATCACACCCAGGTGTACCTCAGTATACCTGAATATTAACACACCCAGGTGTACCTCAATATACCTGAATATTAACACGCCCAGGTATACCTCAGTATACTTGAATATTAACACACCCAGGTGTACCTCAGTATACCTGAATATTAACACACCCAGGTATACCTCAGTATACTTGAATATTAACACACCCAGGTATACCTCAGTATACCTGAATATTAACACACCCAGGTATACCTCAGTATACTTGAATATTAACACACCCAGGTGTACCTCAGTATACCTGAATATTAACACACCCAGGTATACCTCAGTATACCTGAATATTAACACACCCAGGTATACCTCAGTATACCTGAATATTAACACACCAAGGTATACCTCAGTATACATGAATATTAACACACCCATTTATACCTCAGTATACCTGAATATTAACACACCTAGGTATACCTCAGTATACCTGAATATTAACACACCCAGGTATACCTCAGTATACCTGAATATTAACACACCCAGGTATACCTCAGTATACCTGAATATTAACACACCCAGATATACGTCAGTATACTTGAATTTTAACACACCCAGGTATACCTCAGTATACCTGAATATTAACACACCCAGGTATACCTCACTATACCTGAATATTAACACACCCAGGTATACCTCAGTATACCTGAATATTAACACATCCAGGTATACCTCAGTATACTTGAATATTAACACACTCATGTATACCTCAGTATACCTGAATATTAACAAACCCTTGTATACCTCAGTATACTTGAATATTAACACACCCAGGTATACCTCAGTATACTTGAAAATTATCAAACCAAGAGATATCTCAGTATACATGAATGTTAACACACCCAGGTATACCTCAGTATACCTGAATATTAACACACCCAGGTATACCTCAGTATACTTGAATATTAACACACCCAGGTATTCCTCAGTATACTTGAATATTAACACACCCAGGTATACCTCAGTATACCTGAATATTAACACACCCAGGTATACCTCAGTATACTTGAATATTAACACACCCAGGTATACCTCAGTATACTTGAATATTAACACACCCAGGTATACCTCAGTATACTTGAATATTAACACACCCAGGTATACCTCAGTATACTTGAATATTAACACACCCAGGTATACCTCAGTATACTTGAATATTAAATTGCGTTAAGTTAGGTTAGGTTAGGTTAGGTTTGGTTAGACCAGGTTAGGTTAGGTTAGGTTAGACCAGGTTCGGTTAGGTTAGGTTAGGTTAGGTTAGGTTAGGTTAGGTTAGGTTAGACCAGGTTAGGTTAGGTTAGGTTAGGTTAGACCAGGTTAGGTTAGGTTAGGTTAGACCAGGTTAGGTTAGGTTAGGTTAGACCAGGTTAGGTTAGGTTAGGTTAGGTTAGACCAGGTTAGGTTAGGTTAGGTTAGGTTAGACCAGGTTAGGTTAGGTTAGGTTAGGATAGGTTTGGTTAGACCAGGTTAGGTTAGGTTAGGTTAGACCAGGTTAGGTTAGGTTAGGTTAGGTTAGGTTAGGTTAGGTTAGGTTAGGTTAGGTTAGACCAGGTTAGGTTAGGTTAGGTATACCTCAGTATACCTGAATATTAACACACCCAGGTATACCTCAGTATACCTGAATATTAACACACCCAGGTATACCTCAGTATACCTGAATATTAACACCCCCAGGTATAACTCAGAATACTTGAATATTAACACACCCATTCATACCTCAGTATACCTGAATATTAACACATCTAGGTATACCTCAGTATACCTGAATATTAACACACCCAGGTATACCTCAGTATACCTGAATATTAACACACCCAGGTATACCTCAGTATACTTGAATATTAACACACCCAGGTATACTTCAGTATACCTGAATATTAACACACCCAGGTATACCTCAGTATACTTGAATATTAACACACCCAGGTGTACCTCAGTATACCTGAATATTAACACACCCAGGTATACCTCAGTATACCTGAATATTAGCACACCCAGGTATACCTCAGTATACCTGAATATTAACACACCCAGGTATACCTCAGTATACTTGAATATTAACACACCCATTTATACCTCAGTATACCTGAATATTAACACACCTAGGTATACCTCAGTATACCTGAATATTAACACACCAATGTATACCTCAGTATACCTGAATATTAACACACCCAGGTATACCTCAGTATACCTGAATATTAACACACCCAGGTATACCTCAGTATACCTGAATATTAACACATCCAGGTATACCTCAGTTTACTTGAATATTAACACACTCAGGTATACCTCAGTATACCTGAATATTAACACACCCAGGTATACCTCAGTATACTTGAATATTAACACACCCAGGTATACCTCAGTATACTTGAAAATTATCACACCCAGAGATATCTCAGTATACCTGAATGTTAACACACTCAGGTATACCTCCGTATACCTGAATATTAACACACCCAAGTATACCTCAGTATACCTGAATATTAACACACCCAGGTATACCTCAGTATACTTGAATATTAACACACCCAGGTATACCTCAGTATACTTGAATATTAACACACCCAGGTATACCTCAGTATACCTGAATATTAACACACCCAGGTATACGTCAGTATACTTGAATATTAACACACCCAGGTATACCTCAGTATACCTGAATATTAACACACCCAGGTATACCTCAGTATACCTGAATATTAACTCACCTAGGTATACCTCAGTATACCTGAATATTAACACACCCAAGTATACCTCAGTATACCTGAATATTAACACACCCAGGTATACCTCAGTATACCTGACTATTAGCACACCCAGGTATAACTCAGTATACTTGAATATTAACACACCCAGGTAATCCTCAGTATACCTGAATATTAACACACCCAGGTATACCTCAGTATACTTGAATATTAACACACCCAGGTATACCTCAGTATACTTGAATATTAACACACCCAGGTATACCTCAGTATACCTGAATATTAACAAACCCAGGTATACGTCAGTATACTTGAATATTAACACACCAAGGTATACCTCAGTATACCTGAATATTAACACACCCAGGTATACGTCAGTATACTTGAATATTAACACACCCAGGTATACCTCAGTATACCTGAATATTAACACACCCAGGTATACGTCAGTATACTTGAATATTAACACACCCAGGTATACCTCAGTATACCTGAATATTAACACACCCAGGTATACGTCAGTATACTTGAATATTAACACACCCATGTATACCTCAGTATACCTGAATATTATCACACCCAGGTATACCTCAGTATACCTGAATATTAACACACCCAGGTATACCTCAGTATACTTTAATATTAACACACACAGGTATACGTCAGTATACTTGAATATTAACACACCCAGGTATACCTCAGTATACCTGAATATTATCACACCCAGGTGTACCTCAGTATACCTGAATATTAACACACCCAGGTGTACCTCAATATACCTGAATATTAACACGCCCAGGTATACCTCAGTATACTTGAATATTAACACACCCAGGTGTACCTCAGTATACCTGAATATTAACACACCCAGGTATACCTCAGTATACTTGAATATTAACACACCCAGGTATACCTCAGTATACCTGAATATTAACACACCCAGGTATACCTCAGTATACTTGAATATTAACACACCCAGGTGTACCTCAGTATACCTGAATATTAACACACCCAGGTATACCTCAGTATACCTGAATATTAACACACCCAGGTATACCTCAGTATACCTGAATATTAACACACCAAGGTATACCTCAGTATACATGAATATTAACACACCCATTTATACCTCAGTATACCTGAATATTAACACACCTAGGTATACCTCAGTATACCTGAATATTAACACACCCAGGTATACCTCAGTATACCTGAATATTAACACACCCAGGTATACCTCAGTATACCTGAATATTAACACACCCAGATATACGTCAGTATACTTGAATTTTAACACACCCAGGTATACCTCAGTATACCTGAATATTAACACACCCAGGTATACCTCACTATACCTGAATATTAACACACCCAGGTATACCTCAGTATACCTGAATATTAACACATCCAGGTATACCTCAGTATACTTGAATATTAACACACTCAGGTATACCTCAGTATACCTGAATATTAACACACCCAGGTATACCTCAGTATAGTTGAATATTAACACACCCAGGTATACCTCAGTATACTTGAAAATTATCACACCCAGAGATATCTCAGTATACCTGAATGTTAACACACCCAGGTATACCTCAGTATACCTGAATATTAACACACCCAGGTATACCTCAGTATACTTGAATATTAACACACCCAGGTATTCCTCAGTATACTTGAATATTAACACACCCAGGTATACCTCAGTATACCTGAATATTAACACACCCAGGTATACCTCAGTATACTTGAATATTAACACACCCAGGTATACCTCAGTATACTTGAATATTAACACACCCAGGTATACCTCAGTATACTTGAATATTAACACACCCAGGTATACCTCAGTATACTTGAATATTAACACACCCAGGTATACCTCAGTATACCTGAATATTAACACACCCAGGTATACCTCAGTATACTTGAATATTAACACACCCAGGTATACCTCAGTATACTTGAATATTAACACACCCAGGTATACCTCAGTATACTTGAATATTAACACACCCAGGTGTACCTCAGTATACCTGAATATTAACACACCCAGGTATACCTCAGTATACCTGAATATTAACACACCCAGGTATACCTCAGTATACCTGAATATTAACACACCAAGGTATACCTCAGTATACATGAATATTAACACACCCATTTATACCTCAGTATACCTGAATATTAACACACCTAGGTATACCTCAGTATACCTGAATATTAACACACCCAGGTATACATCAGTATACCTGAATATTAACACACCCTGGTATACCTCAGTATACCTGAATATTAACACACCCAGATATACGTCAGTATACTTGAATTTTAACACACCCAGGTATACCTCAGTATACCTGAATATTAACACACCCAGGTATACCTCAGTATACCTGAATATTAACACACCCAGGTATACCTCAGTATACCTGAATATTAACACATCCAGGTATACCTCAGTTTACTTGAATATTAACACACTCAGGTATACCTCAGTATACCTGAATATTAACACACCCAGGTATACCTCAGTATACTTGAATATTAACACACCCAGGTATACCTCAGTATACTTGAAAATTATCACACCCAGAGATATCTCAGTATACCTGAATGTTAACACACCCAGGTATACCTCAGTATACCTGAATATTAACACACCCAAGTATACCTCAGTATACCTGAATATTAACACACCCAGGTATACCTCAGTATACTTGAATATTAACACACCCAGGTATACCTCAGTATACTTGAATATTAACACACCCAGGTATACCTCAGTATACCTGAATATTAACACACCCAGGTATACCTCAGTATACTTGAATATTAACACACCCAGGTATACCTCAGTATACTTGAATATTAAATTGCGTTAAGTTAGGTTAGGTTAGGTTAGGTTAGGTTAGGTTAGGTTAGACTAGGTTAGGTTAGGTTAGGTTAGGTTAGGTTAGGTTAGGTTAGGTTAGGTTAGGTTAGACCAGGTTAGGTTAGGTTAGGTTAGGTTAGACCAGGTTAGGTTAGGTTAGGTTAGACCAGGTTAGGTTAGGTTAGGTTAGGTTAGACCAGGTTAGGTTAGGTTAGGTTAGACCAGGTTAGGTTAGGTTAGGTTAGACAAAGGTTAGGTTAGGTTAGGTTAGACCAGGTTAGGTTAGGTTTGGTTAGGTTAGACCAGGTTAGGTTAGGTTAGGTTAGACCAGGTTAGGTTAGGTTAGGTTAGACCAGGTTAAGTTAGGTTAGGTTAGGTTAGACCAGGTTAGGTTAGGTTAGGTTAGACCAGGTTAGGTTAGGTTGGGTTAGGTTAGACCAGGTTAGGTTAGGTTAGGTTAGACCAGGTTAGGTTAGGTTGGGTTAGGTTAGACCAGGTTAGGTTAGGTTAGGTTAGACCAGGTTAGGTTAGGTTGGGTTAGGTTAGACCAGGTTAAGTTAGGTTAGACCAGGTTAGGTTAGGTTACACCAGGTTAGGTTAGGTTAGGTTAGGTTAAGTTAGGTTAGGTTAGGTTAGATAACCTCACATTTACGTCTTCCTGGGTGATGGACTGATTACATAGTCATCACATCTCTACTGCTCCTGCCTACTTTCTGTACTCGACTGAAGAAGCCTACTGTGTAGGCGAAACATTTCGGAAAAAAGTTGTCTAACTGTTGCCTATGTGTCTTACCTACCATTAACAGCAACATCAACAGCAGCAGCAGTGTAACCTTCAGTATGTGCTGGACATCAATAACAGCAGCAGTGTAACCTTCAGTATGTGCTGGACATCAATAACAGCACCAGCAGTGTAACCTTCAGTATGTGCCGGACATCAACAACAGCAGCAGCAGTGTAACCTTCAGTATGTGCCGGACATCAACAACAGCAGCAGTGTAACCTTCAGTATGTGCCGGACATCAACAACAGCACCAGCAGTGTAACCTTCAGTATGCGCCTGACATCAATAACAGCACCAGCAGTGTAACCTTCAGTATGTGCTGGACATCAATAACAGCACCAGCAGTGTAACCTTCAGTATGTGCTGGACATCAACAGCAGCAGCAGCAGTGTAACCTTCAGTATGTGCCGGACATCAACAGCAGCAGTGTAACCTTCAGTATGTGCCGGACATCAACAGCAGCAGTGTAACCTTCAGTATGTGCTGGACATCAACAGCAGCAGCAGCAGTGTAACCTTCAGTATGTGCCGGACATCAACAACAGCACCAGCAGTGTAACCTTCAGTATGCGCCTGACATCAATAACAGCACCAGCAGTGTAACCTTCAGTATGTGCCGGACATCAACAGCAGCAGCAGTGCAACCTTCAGTATGTGCTGGACATCAATAACAGCACCAGCAGTGTAACCTTCAGTATGTGCCGGACATCAACAACAGCAGCAGTGTAACCTTCAGTATGTGCCTGACATCAACAGCAGCAGCAGCAGTGTAACCTTCAGTATGTGCTGGACATCAACAACAGCAGCAGTGTAACCTTCAGTATGTGCCGGACATCAACAGCAGCAGCAGCAGTGTAACCTTCAGTATGTGCCGGACATCAACAACAGCAGCAGTGTAACCTTCAGTATGTGCCGGACATCAACAGCAGCAGCAGCAGTGTAACCTTCAGTATGTGCCGGACATCAACAACAGCAGCAGTGTAACCTTCAGTATGTGCCGGACATCAACAACAGCAGCAGCAGTGTAACCTTCAGTATGTGCCGGACATCAATAACAGCAGCAGCAGTGTAACCTTCAGTATGTGCCGGACATCAATAACAGCAGCAGCAGTGTAACCTTCAGTATGTGCCGGACATCAACAACAGCAGCAGTGTAACCTTCAGTATGTGCTGGACATCAACAGCAGCAGCAGTGTAACCTTCAGTATGTGCTGGACATCAACAGCAGCAGCAGTGTAACCTTCAGTATGTGCCGGACATCAACAACAGCAGCAGTGTAACCTTCAGTATGTGCTGGACATCAACAACAGCAGCAGTGTAACCTTCAGTATGTGCTGGACATCAACAACAGCAGCAGTGTAACCTTCAGTATGTGCCGGACATCAACAGCAGCAGTAGTGTAACCTTCAGTATGTGCCGGACATCAACAACAGCAGCAGTGTAACCTTCAGTATGTGCCGGACATCAACAGCAGCAGTAGTGTAACCTTCAGTATGTGCCGGACATCAACAACAGCAGTAGTGTAACCTTCAGTATGTGCCGGACATCAACAACAGCAGTAGTGTAACCTTCAGTATGTGCCGGACATCAACAACAGCAGCAGCGTAACCTTCAGTATGTGCCGGACATCAACAACAGCAGTAGTGTAACCTTCAGTATGTGCCGGACATCAACAACAGCAGTAGTGTAACCTTCAGTATGTGCCGGACATCAACAACAGCAGTAGTGTAACCTTCAGTATGTGCCGGACATCAACAACAGCAGCAGTGTAACCTTCAGTATGTGCCGGACATCAACAGCAGCAGTAGTGTAACCTTCAGTATGTGCCGGACATCAACAACAGCAGTAGTGTAACCTTCAGTATGTGCCGGACATCAACAACAGCAGTAGTGTAACCTTCAGTATGTGCCGGACATCAACAACAGCAGCAGCAGTGTAACCTTCAGTATGTGCCGGACATCAACAACAGCAGCAGCGTAACCTTCAGTATGTGCCGGACATCAACAACAGCAGCAGCAGCGTAACCTTCAGTATGCGCCTGACATCAATAACAGCAGCAGCAGTGTAACCTTCAGTATGTGCCGGACATCAATAACAGCAGCAGCAGTGTAACCTTCAGTATGCGCCTGACATCAATAACAGCAGCAGCAGTGTAACCTTCAGTATGTGCCGGACATCAATAACAGCAGCAGCAGTGTAACCTTCAGTATGCAACTGACATCAATAACAGCAGCAGCAGTGTAACCTTCAGTATGTGCCGGACATCAATAACAGCAGCAGCAGTGTAACCTTCAGTATGTGCCGGACATCAATAACAGCAGCAGCAGTGTAACCTTCAGTATGTGCCGGACATCAATAACAGCAGCAGCAGTGTAACCTTCAGTATGCAACTGACATCAATAACAGCAGCAGTGTAACCTTCAGTATGTGCCGGACATCAACAACAGCAGCAGCTGCTGAATCATCAACCAGCACAGTTGTAACACAGCTCAGTGAACTCTCCGCCTGTATATGAATGGTACTCAGTACCGATGAGAAGATAAATGTGTCACAGCGACTCTCGGCTGAGGGACTGATCCCCTCAAACTCATCATCTTCCACCTTTCTCTGCATTACGACTGAAGAAGCCACTTATTGCGGAACGTTTCCAGAATAAAAAGATACCCAAATGTTGCACAAGTGTCTTATTTACCAGTCCTGCTCTAGCAGCATCACACCCAGCAGCATCACATCCAGCAGCATCACATCCAGCAGCATCACGTCTAGCAGCATCACATCTAGCAGCATCACATCTAGCAGCATCACATCTAGCAGCATCACATCCAGCAGCATCACGTCTAGCAGCATCACATCCAGCAGCATCACGTCTAGCAGCATCACATCCAGCAGCATCACGTCTAGCAGCATCACATCTAGCAGCATCACGTCTAGCAGCATCACATCCAGCAGCATCACGTCTAGCAGCATCACATCCAGCAGCATCACGTCTAGCAGCATCATATCTAGCAGCATCACGTCTAGCAGCATCACATCCAGCAGCATCACGTCTAGCAGCATCACATCCAGCAGCATCACGTCTAGCAGCATCACATCTAGCAGCATCACGTCTAGCAGCATCACATCCAGCAGCATCACGTCTAGCAGCATCACATCCAGCAGCATCACGTCTAGCAGCATCATATCTAGCAGCATCACGTCTAGCAGCATCACATCCAGCAGCATCACGTCTAGCAGCATCACATCCAGCAGCATCACGTCTAGCAGCATCACATCTAGCAGCATCACGTCTAGCAGCATCACATCCAGCAGCATCACGTCTAGCAGCATCACATCTAGCAGCATCACGTCTAGCAGCATCACATCCAGCAGCATCACATCTAGCAGCATCACGTCTAGCAGCATTACATCTAGCAGCATCACATTTAGCAGGATCACGTCTAGCAGCATCACATCTAGCAGCAACACGTCTAGCAGCATCACATCTAGCAGCATCACGTCTAGCAGCATCACATCTAGCAGCATCACGTCTAGCAGCATCACATCCAGCAGTATCACGTCTAGCAGCATCACATCTAGCAGCATCACATCTAGCAGCATCACGTCTAGCAGCATCACATCCAGCACCATCACATCTAGCAGCATCACATCTAGCAGCATCACGTCTAGCAGCATCACGTCTAGCAGCATCACATCGAGCAGCATCACGTCTAGCAGCATCATATCTAGCAGGATCACGTCTAGCAGCATCACATCCAACAGCATCATATCTAGCAGCATCAGATCTAGCAGCATCACGTCTAGCAGCATCACATCTAGCAGCATCACATCCAGCAGCATCACATCTAGCAGCATCACGTCTAGCAGCATCACATCTAGCAGCATCACGTCTAGCAGCATCACATCCAGCAGCATCACATCTAGCAGCATCAGATCTAGCAGCATCACATCTAGCAGCATCACATCCAGAAGCATCAGATCTAGCAGCATCAGATCTAGCAGCATCACATCTAGCAGCATCACATCTAGCAGCATCAAATCCAGCAGCATCACATCTAGCAGCATCACATCTAGCAGCATCACATCTAGCAGCATCAAATCCAGCAGCATCACATCTAGCATCATCACATCTAGCAGCATCACATCTAGCAGCATCAAATCCAGCAGCATCACATCTAGCAGCATCACATGTAGCAGCATCACATCTAGCAGCATCACATCCATCAGCATCACATCTAGCAGCATCACATCTAGCAGCATCACATCTAGCAGCATCACATCTAGCAGCATCACATCTAGCAGCATCACATCTAGCAGAAACACATCTAACAGCATCTCGTCTAGCAGCATCACATGCAGCAGCATCACATATAGCAGCATCACATGTAGCAGCATCACATGTAGCAGCATCACATGTAGCAGCATCACATCTAGCAGCATCACATCTAGCAGCAGCATCATATCTAGCATCATCACATCTAGCAGCATCACATCTAGCAGCATCACATCTAGCAGCATCACATCTAGCAGCATCACGTCTAGTATCATCACATCTAGCAGCATCGCATCTAGCAGCATCACATCTAGCAGCATCACATCTAGCAGCATCACATCTAGCAGCATCACATTTAGCATCATCACATCTAGCAGCATCACATCTAGCAGCATCACATCTAGCAAGCAGTTCGCTGCACAGCGGCCCTGGAAGGGCGGACTCCAGGTTGCACAATACCCTGGACACAGCAGGTATTGCTTCAGGTGTTGGCGGGTTTTCTCCCCCGTGCTCCAGCTGATTCCCGCGTAGATGTTCAAACGTTCCCGCCATTTATTATATAAATGGCGGGAAACTGCGCGGGCAATGGCCTCCGGGCCATTCATCTCTCAGCTGGTCTCCCGCCAATCAGGAAATACAAAATGTGGGTTGTGTGGGCAGCTTAAACTCAACTGCCGGCAGAAAATCATGTGTGGTTTTGTTATTTTTCTTAACAATTCATCGAGAGGTAAAAACAGGACCGAGTCCTTGTGTAAAGATGAGCTTATGTCAGCAGCGGCTTAGTGTACTTATCTATTTGTGGTTGTAGGGGTCGAGTCGCAGCTCCTGGCCCCGTCTCTGCCATGTGTGAGTGCGTGTACTCATCTATATGTGGTTGCGGGAGTCGAGTCACTGCTCCTTTGTGTGGGGGGAAGGTGTGAAGATGTGTTAAACCCGTAAGGGCCATATATCGCTTGAGGAGCATGAAGTGGTGGTGGTGGTGGTGGTGATGGGGGTGATGGTGGTGATGGTGGTGGTGGTGATGGTGATGGTGATGGTGGTAGTCGTGGTGGTGATGGTGGTGGTGGTGGTGGTGCTGATGATGGTGGCGGTGATGGTAGTGATGGTGGTGATGGTTATGGTGATGGTGGTGGTGATGGTAGGTGTGATGGTGGTAATGGTAGTTGTGGTGGTGGTGGTGGTGATGGTAGTGGTGGTGGTGGTGATGGTGATGGTAGTAGTGGTGGTGGTGGTGATGGTTATGGTGATGATGGTGGTGGTGATGGTAGTGGTGGTGGTGAGGGTAGTGGTGGTGGTGGTGGGGGTGGTGGTGGGGGTGGTGGTGGTGATGGTAGTAGTGGTGGTGATGGTTATGGTGATGATGGTGGTGGTGATGGTAGTGGTGGTGGTAGTGGTGATGGTAGTGGTGGTGATGATGGTGATGGTAGTGGTGGTGGTGATGGTTATGGTGATGGTGGTGATGGCGGTGATGGTAGTGGTGGTAATGGTTGTAGTGGTAGTGGTGGAAGTAGTAGTGATGGTAGTGGTGGTGCTAGTGGTGGTGGTTATGGTGATGGTGGTGGTGGTGGTGGTGGTGGTGATGGTAGTGGTGGTAGTGGTAGTGGTGCTAGTGGTGGTAGTGGTGGTAGTGGTGGTAGTGGTGGGAGTAGTGGTAGTAGTGGTAGTGGTGGTAGTGGTGGTAGTGGTGGGAGTAGTGGTAGTAGTGGTAGTGGTGGTAGTGGTGGTAGTAGTGGTAGTGGTGGCAGTGGTGGTAGTAGTGGTAGTAGTGGTAGTGGTGGTGGTGGTAGTAGTGGTAGTAGTGGTAGTAGTGGTAGTGGTTGTAGTGGTGGTAGTGGTGGTAATGGTGGTAGTGGTGGTAGTGGTGGTAGTAGTGGTGGTAGTAGTGGTAGTAGTGGTAGTAGTGGTAGTGGTGGTGGTAGTAGTGGTAGTGGTGGCAGTGGTGGTACTGGTGGTAGTGGTGGGAGTAGTGGTAGTGGTGGTAGTGGTGGTAATGGTGGTAGTGGTGGTAGTGGTGGTAGTGGTAGTAGTGGTGGTAGTAGTGGTAGTAGTGGTAGTAGTGGTAGTGGTGGTAGTGGTGGTAGTAGTGGTAGTAGTGGTAGTAGTGGTAGTGGTGGTGGTAGTAGTGGTAGTGGTGGTAGTGGTGGTAGTGGTGGTAATGGTGGTAGTGGTGGTAGTGGTGGGAGTAGTGGTAGTGGTGGGAGTAGTGGTAGTGGTGGGAGTAGTGGTAGTGGTGGTAGTGGTGGTAATGGTGGTAGTGGTGGTAGTGGTGGTAGTAGTGGTGGTAGTAGTGGTAGTAGTGGTAGTAGTGGTAGTGGTGGTGGTAGTAGTGGTAGTAGTGGTACTAGTGGTAGTGATAGTGGTGGTAGTAGTGGTAGTAGTGGTAGTGGTGGTAGCAGTGGTAGTGGTGGTAGTGGTGGTAGTGGTGGTAGTGGTGGTAGTGGTGGTAGTGGTGGTAGTGGTGGTAGAGGTGGTAGTAGTGGTAGAGGTGGTAGTGGTGGTAGTGGTGGTAGTGGTGGTAGTGGTGGTAGTGGTGGTAGTGGTGGTAGTGGTGGTAGTGGTGGTAGAGGTGGTAGTAGTGGTAGAGGTGGTAGTGGTGGTAGTGGTGGTAGTGGTGGTAGTGGTGGTAGTGGTGGTAGTGGTGGTAGAGGTGGTAGTAGTGGTAGAGGTGGTAGTGGTGGTAGTGGTGGTAGTGGTGGTAGTGGTGGTAGTGGTGGTAGTGGTGGTAGAGGTGGTAGTGGTGGTAGTGGTGGTAGTGGTGGTAGTGGTGGTAGTGGTGGTAGTGGTGGTAGTGGTGGTAGTGGTGGTGGTGGTGGTGGTGGTGGTAGTGGTGGTAGTGGTGGTAGTGGTGGTAGTGGTGGTAGTGGTGGTAGTGGTGGTAGTGGTGGTAGTCATCTGCCAGACATCGCACTTCTTGTTTTCCCGCCAACATATTCGCGCCAAATCTTTTCCTCTGTGATGCCATTCATGCTTCTTACACGTCACTGAGACATCACTAGGACTTCACTGAGACATCACTAAGACATCTCTGGGACATCACTAAGACATCACCGGGACATCAATGAGACATCACTGGGACATCACTGAGACATCACTAATACATCACTGGGACAGCACCGGGACATCAATGAGACATCAGTAAGACATCATTGATACATCACTAAGATATCACTGAGACATCACTAAGATATCACTGAGACATCACTTGGACATCACTAAGACATCACTGAGACATCACTGGGACATCACCGGGGCATCACTGAGACATCACTATGACATCACTGGGACATCACCAGGACATCAATGAGACATCACTATGACATTACTGGGACATCACCAGGACATCACTGAGACATCACCAGGACATCACTGAGACATCACCAGGACATCACTGAGACATCACCAGGACATCACTGAGACATCACCAGGACGTCACTGAGACATCACCAGGACATCACTGAGACATCACCAGGACATCACCGAGACATCACCAGGACATCACTGAGACATCACCAGGACATCACTGAGACATCACTGGGGCATCACTGAGACATCACTATGACATCACTGGGACATCACCAGGACATCAATGAGACATCACTATGACATTACTGGGACATCACCAGGACATCACTGAGACATCACCAGGACATCACTGAGACATCACCAGGACATCACTGAGACATCACCAGGACATCACTGAGACATCACTATGACATTACTGGGACATCACCAGGACATCACTGAGACATCACCAGGACATCACTGAGACATCACTGGGGCATCACTAAGACATCTCAAAGATATCAGTGTTCTAAAAACTATGTAAAGAGAATTATTAACACCAAACAACACAATAACGATTTAAACAAAAATGAACACGATTTCCTCTCTAAATTTTGTAACTATTGGTCTTGTTTCTCACCATTTGTAATATTACCTTCCTAAATTAATGTAAATATTCTTGTGGTGAACATCCTTACACAACTAACATGGGCCAGTAGGCCTCCGGCAGTGCTCGTTCTTTCTTTCGTTCTTACAACAACATGGTGTGTACAAGAAAGGTATAAAATACCGACAATATGACAGTAAGACACATGTGCAACATCTGGGTATCTTTATTGTAGACGTTTCGCCATCCAGTGGCTTTATCAATACAGATTCTAGGACATAATAGGAAGACCGTAGAACTATATACAAAAGATGAGGTAATCAGTCCCTCGGCCTTGGTGTTAGTGTTCACAGCATCATGGTGGAGGAGAATCTGGAGCAAAGACAAGAAGACTGGCGGTTATATAGGCGTCAGTGGAAGGGACGGGCAGCAGACGAGGGCAGTCACTGGTAGGCGGGATTCCCCAGTGGAAGTAGGTCCTTCCCAAAGAGATGGGTTAGTTGCAGCAGCCGTGAAGAAGGTCTTGTAGATCTCTGAACCAAGATTCCATGATGTTGCAGTGTCTGACAAGTTGTGCAAAAATACCTTTGCTTGATGATTATACAAACTTCTGAAAAGATTGTAATAATAATAATAATAATAATAATAATAATAATAATAATAATAATAATAATAATAATAATAATAATAATAATAATAATAATAATAATAATAATAATAATAATAATAATAATAACAACCATAATAATAATAATAATAATAATAATAATAATAATAATAATAATAATAATAATAAACATAATAGTAATAATAATAATAATAATAATAATAATAATAATAATAATAATAATAATAATAATAATAATAATAACAATAATAATAATTTAATCACATATAATCTAGTTTACACAGAAGGTAGTTTATCCATCTATTTTTTTTCATAATTACTGTTTCTCTATTACATACTACAGCATTTGGAAAAGTTCCTACTGACACGTGGTATACCAATCCCTAGGTGTTACCTCAACGTATCTGAGGCCTGAAAACAGTAGTGGGATCAAGGTGTGGCGGCTGCGGGAGAGGTTCCAGTCAGCTGATCAAGGCGGCGATCAGCTGGGCGGCGCGGGGATCAGCTGTTGTTCCCGCGAAAACCAGAGATCTTCGTTCCCCTTCCCGGGAAATTTTCCGATTTACTCCTGTAAAGTTTATCTGGGAGATTTTTAAAATGTATTTAAGAGTAAAGTAACACTACCGGATTTAACGCTGCCCAGACTGACGTAATTATGAGTTGTGAAATGGACTCATGAATCACGTCAAGAAATTTGAAATGAAGGGTAACCAATTAACAGTGAAAGAAAGACTTAGAGAGGAGGAGTGGATTAGGCTTGGATCAACTCCCGCTTAACGGGCAACACGATAGACCTGAAATATAAACCTGGAATGGCACAACATACTCAGCGCAACACACATAAGAAACCATAACACACGACCCAAAACTAATAAAGAATCAGAATCCCTCAGTTTTCATTATCAACGCAGGACAGTTAACAACGTTCTTGCTGCTGAGTCTTCATCCCCTTGTCTGTCTGCGTTAGTCTGCTCGAAACTGTTAGTCTGCGTCCCCGTGTTCGAATCTACTCCCCGGCGAGACAACTTGTTGATAACTACACAAGCAGAGCCACGACATAGGTGTTCCCACCTTCAGTCAGGACTCAGAGCTGGAATTAAGGGAGGCCACAAGGGACAATTACCCATGGGACCCCTACACATTAGGGACCCCTCCACTCAGGG
The DNA here is from genome assembly GCF_038502225.1 of Cherax quadricarinatus. NCBI lineage: Eukaryota > Metazoa > Arthropoda > Malacostraca > Decapoda > Parastacidae > Cherax > Cherax quadricarinatus. Next base: position 28,490,555 of record NC_091326.1, read on the forward strand.
GACCCAACAAACAGAAGGGACCCTCCACGCCTTAGGGACCCCCCACGAATTAGGGGACACCACACACAGTAGGGACCCCCACATACTGAGACCCCCACACATTGGGCCCCAGGTGAGACCCCACACATTGGGACCCCCACATTGTAGAACCCCACACATTGAGACCCCCGGCCAACGTAAGACCCACGGTTAGGAACCCCCACACATTGGCCCAGACCCCCACATTGAGACCCCACGTTAGAACCCCCACATTAGACCCCATTAGGAACCCCACATTAGAGACCCCTTCACATTGAGGGACCCCACATTGAGGGACCCCCACAGCTGAGACCCCATTGGGATTTACGTTGGGGAGGCCCCTCACGTCGAGACCCCACGCCAATTAAGGACCCCACGTTAGGGGCCCCTACAGTACAGGTAGTTAACCCCATTAATGTTTTACCAGAACCCCATAATTATAAAATCCCCTCTGATATTGTATGAAACCCCATAATAACTTGATTGGATTCCCGGTATTAATTTGGATGGTATTAGTCCAGGTTATGTTGGATGGTAGGGGTGATCCCCAAGGTAATGTTGGATGGTGTTGGATGGTAGGTGTGATCAAGGTATGTTGGATGGTAGGTGTGATCAAGGTATGTTGGATGGTAGGTGTGATCAAGGTATGTTGGATGGTAGGTGTGATCAAGGTATGTTGGATGGTAGGTGTGATCAAGGTATGTTGGATGGTAGGTGTGATCAAGGTATGTTGGATGGTAGGTGTGATCAAGGTATGTTGGATGGTAGGGGTGATCAAGGTATGTTGGATGGTAGGGGTGATCAAGGTATGTTGGATGGTAGGGGTGATCAAGGTATGTTGGATGGTAGGTGTGATCAAGGTATGTTGGATGGTAGGGGTGATCAAGGTATGTTGGATGGTAGGGGTGATCAAGGTATGTTGGATGGTAGGGGTGATCAAGGTATGTTGGATGGTAGGTGTGATCAAGGTATGTTGGATGGTAGGTGTGATCAAGGTATGTTGGATGGTAGGTGTGATCAAGGTATGTTGGATGGTAGGTGTGATCAAGGTATGTTGGATGGTAGGTGTGATCAAGGTATGTTGGATGGTAGGTGTGATGATCAAGGTATGTTGGATGGTAGGTGTGATCAAGGTATGTTGGATGGTAGGTGTGATCAAGGTATGTTGGATGGTAGGTGTGATCAAGGTATGTTGGATGGTAGGTGTGATCAAGGTATGTTGGATGGTAGGTGTGATCAAGGTATGTTGGATGGTAGGTGTGATCAAGGTATGTTGGATGGTAGGGGTGATCAAGGTATGTTGGATGGTAGGTGTGATCAAGGTATGTTGGATGGTAGGTGTGATCAAGGTATGTTGGATGGTAGGTGTGATCAAGGTATGTTGGATGGTAGGTGTGATCAAGGTATGTTGGATGGTAGGTGTGATCAAGGTATGTTGGATGGTAGGGGTGATCAAGGTATGTTGGATGGTAGGTGTGATCAAGGTATGTTGGATGGTAGGTGTGATCAAGGTATGTTGGATGGTAGGTGTGATCAAGGTATGTTGGATGGTAGGTGTGATCAAGGTATGTTGGATGGTAGGTGTGATCAAGGTATGTTGGATGGTAGGTGTGATCAAGGTATGTTGGATGGTAGGTGTGATCAAGGTATGTTGGATGGTAGGTGTGATCAAGGTATGTTGGATGGTAGGTGTGATCAAGGTATGTTGGATGGTAGGTGTGATCAAGGTATGTTGGATGGTAGGTGTGATCAAGGTATGTTGGATGGTAGGTGTGATCAAGGTATGTTGGATGGTAGGTGTGATCAAGGTATGTTGGATGGTAGGTGTGATCAAGGTATGTTGGATGGTAGGTGTGATCAAGGTATGTTGGATGGTAGGTGTGATCAAGGTATGTTGGATGGTAGGTGTGATCAAGGTATGTTGGATGGTAGGTGTGATCAAGGTATGTTGGATGGTAGGTGTGATCAAGGTATGTTGGATGGTAGGTGTGATCAAGGTATGTTGGATGGTAGGTGTGATCAAGGTATGTTGGATGGTAGGTGTGATCAAGGTATGTTGGATGGTAGGTGTGATCAAGGTATGTTGGATGGTAGGTGTGATCAAGGTATGTTGGATGGTAGGTGTGATCAAGGTATGTTGGATGGTAGGTGTGATCAAGGTATGTTGGATGGTAGGTGTGATCAAGGTATGTTGGATGGTAGGTGTGATCAAGGTATGTTGGATGGTATGTGATCAAGGATGTTGGATGGGTGGTGTGTTCAAGGTATGTTGGATGGTAGGTGTGATCAAGGTATGTTGGATGGTAGGTGTGATCAAGGTATGTTGGATGGTAGGTGTGATCAAGGTATGTTGGATGGTAGGTGTGATCAAGGTATGTTGGATGGTAGGTGTGATCAAGGTATGTTGGATGGTAGGTGTGATCAAGGTATGTTGGATGGTAGGTGTGATCAAGGTATGTTGGATGGTAGGGGTGGTATGTTGGATGGTAGGTGTGATCAAGGTATGTTGGATGGTAGGGGTGATCAAGGTATGTTGGATGGTAGGTGTGATCAAGGTATGTTGGATGGTAGGTGTGATCAAGGTATGTTGGATGGTAGGTGTGATCAAGGTATGTTGGATGGTAGGTGTGATCAAGGTATGTTGGATGGTAGGTGTGATCAAGGTATGTTGGATGGTAGGTGTGATCAAGGTATGTTGGATGGTAGGTGTGATCAAGGTATGTTGGATGGTAGGTGTGATCAAGGTATGTGGTGGATCAAGGTATGTTGGATGGTAGATCAAGGTATGTTGGATGGTAGGTGTGATCAAGGTATGTTGGATGGTAGGTGTGATCAAGGTATGTTGGATGGTAGGTGGGATCAAGGTATGTTGGATGGTATGTGTGATCAAGGTATGTTGGATGGTAGGTGTGATCAAGGTATGGTGGATGGTAGGTGTGATCAAGGTATGTTGGATGGTAGGGGTGATCAAGGTATGTTGGATGGTAGGTGTGATCAAGGTATGTTGGATGGTAGGTGTGATCAAGGTATGTTGGATGGTAGGTGTGGTATGTTGGATGGTAGGGGTGATCAAGGTATGTTGGATGGTAGGTGTGATCAAGGTATGTTGGATGGTAGGTGATCAAGGTATCAAGGTATGTTGGATGGTAGGTGTGATCAAGGTATGTTGGATGGTAGGTGTGATCAAGGTATGTTGGATGGTAGGTGTGATCAAGGTATGTTGGATGGTAGGTGTGATCAAGGTATGTTGGATGGTAGGTGTGATCAAGGTATGTTGGATGGTAGGTGTGATCAAGGTATGTTGGATGGTAGGTGTGATCAAGGTATGTTGGATGGTAGGTGTGATCAAGGTATGTTGGATGGTAGGTGTGATCAAGGTATGTTGGATGGTAGGTGTGATCAAGGTATGTTGGATGGTAGGGATGTGATCAAGGTATGTTGGATGGTAGGTGTGATCAAGGTATGTTGGATGGTAGGTGTGATCAAGGTATGTTGGATGGTAGGTGTGATCAAGGTATGTTGGATGGTAGGTGTGATCAAGGTATGTTGGATGGTAGGTGTGATCAAGGTATGTTGGATGGTAGGTGTGATCAAGGTATGTTGGATGGTAGGTGTGATCAAGGTATGTTGGATGGTAGGTGTGATCAAGGTATGTTGGATGGTAGGTGTGATCAAGGTATGTTGGATGGTAGGTGTGATCAAGGTATGTTGGATGGTAGGTGTGATCAAGGTATGTTGGATGGTAGGTGTGATCAAGGTGATCAAGGTATGTTGGATGGTAGGTGTGATCAAGGTATGTTGGATGGTAGGGGATCAAGGTATGTTGGATGGTAGGTGTGATCAAGGTATGTTGGATGGTAGGGGTGATCAAGGTATGTTGGATGGTAGGTGTGATCAAGGTATGTTGGATGGTAGGTGTGATCAAGGTATGTTGGATGGTAGGTGTGATCAAGGTATGTTGGATGGTAGGTGTGATCAAGGTATGTTGGATGGTAGGGGTGATCAAGGTATGTTGGATGGTAGGGGTGATCAAGGTATGTTGGATGGTAGGGGTGATCAAGGTATGTTGGATGGTAGGTGTGATCAAGGTATGTTGGATGGTAGGGGTGATCAAGGTATGTTGGATGGTAGGTGTGATCAAGGTATGTTGGATGGTAGGTGTGATCAAGGTATGTTGGATGGTAGGGGTGATCAAGGTATGTTGGATGGTAGGGTGATCAAGGTATGTTGGATGGTAGGGGTGATCAAGGTATGTTGGATGGTAGGGGTGATCAAGGTATGTTGGATGGTAGGGGTGATCAAGGTATGATGGTAGGTGTCAAGGTATGTTGGATGGTAGGTGTGATCAAGGTATGTTGGATGGTAGGATGATCAAGGTATGTTGGATGGTAGGGGTGATCAAGGTATGTTGGATGGTAGGGTGATCAAGGTATGTTGGATGGTAGGGGTGATCAAGGTATGTTGGATGGTAGGGGTGATCAAGGTATGTTGGATGGTAGGTGTGATCAAGGTATGTTGGATGGTAGGTGTGATCAAGGTATGTTGGATGGTAGGTGTGATCAAGGTATGTTGGATGGTAGGTGTGATCAAGGTATGTTGGATGGTAGGGGTGATCAAGGTATGTTGGATGGTAGGTGTGATCAAGGTATGTTGGATGGTAGGTGTGATCAAGGTATGTTGGATGGTAGGGGTGATCAAGGTATGTTGGATGGTAGGTGTGATCAAGGTATGTTGGATGGTAGGGGTGATCAAGGTATGTTGGATGGTAGGTGTGATCAAGGTATGTTGGATGGTAGGTGTGATCAAGGTATGTTGGATGGTAGGTGTGATCAAGGTATGTTGGATGGTAGGTGTGATCAAGGTATGTTGGATGGTAGGGGTGATCAAGGTATGTTGGATGGTAGGGGTGATCAAGGTATGTTGGATGGTAGGTGTGATCAAGGTATGTTGGATGGTAGGTGTGATCAAGGTATGTTGGATGGTAGGGGTGATCAAGGTATGTTGGATGGTAGGGGTGATCAAGGTATGTTGGATGGTAGGTGTGATCAAGGTATGTTGGATGGTAGGTGTGATCGTTGGATGGTAGGGGTGATCAAGGTATGTTGGATGGTAGGTGTGATCAAGGTGTTGGATGGTAGGGATGGTGATCAAGGTATGTTGGATGGTAGGGGTGATCAAGGTATGTTGGATGGTAGGTGTGATCAAGGTATGTTGGATGGTAGGTGTGATCAAGGTATGTTGGATGGTAGGGGTGATCAAGGTATGTTGGATGGTAGGTGTGATCAAGGTATGTTTGATATTAGGGGTGATCAAGGTATGTTGGATGGTAGGGGTGATCAAGGTATGTTGGATGGTAGGTGTGATCAAGGTATGTTGAATGGTAGGGGTGAACAAGGTATGTTGGATGGTAGGTGTGATCAAGGTATGTTGGATGGTAGGTGTGATCAAGGTATGTTGGATGGTAGGTGTGATCAAGGTATGTTGGATGGTAGGGGTGATCAAGGTATGTTGGATGGTAGGTGTGATCAAGGTATGTTGGATGGTAAGTGTGATCAAGGTATGTTGGATGGTAGGTGTGATCAAGGTATGTTGGATGGTAGGTGTGATCAAGGTATGTTGGATGGTAGGGGTGATCAAGGTATGGTGGATGGTAGGTGTGATCAAGGTATGTTGGATGGTAGGGGAGATCAAGGTATGGTGGATGGTAGGGGTGATCAAGGTATGATGTATGGTAGGTGTGATCAAGGTATGATGGATGGTAGGGGAGATCAAGGTATGATGGATGTTAGGGGAGATCAAGGTATGGTGGATGGTAGGGGTGATCAAGGTATGGTGGATGGAAGGGGAGATCAAGGTATGATGGATGGTAGGGGTGATCAAGGTATGGTGGATGGTAGGTGAGATCAAATTATGACGGATGGTAGGTGAGATCAAGGTATGGTGGATGGTAGGGGAGATCAAGGTATGTTGGATGGTAGATGGGATCAAGGTATGTTGGATGGTAGTGGAGATCAAGGTATGTTGGATGGTAGGGGAGATCAAGGCATGTTGGATGGTAGGTGGGATCAAGGTATGTTGGATGGTAGGGGACATCAAGGTATGTTGGATGGTAGGGGAGATCAAGGTATGTTGGATGGTAGGTGGGATCAAGGTATGTTGGATGCTAGGTGAGATCAAGGTATGTTGGATGGTAGGTGGGATCAAGGTATGTTGGATGGAAGGTGTGATCAAGGTATGTTGGATGGTAGGGGTGATCAAGGTATGTTGGATGGTAGGGGTGATCAAGGTATGTTGGATGGTAGGGGTGATCAAGGTATGTTGGATGGTAGGTGTGATCAAGGTATGTTGGATGGTAGGTGTGATCAAGGTATGTTGGATGGTAGGTGTGATCAAGGTATGTTGGATGGTAGGGGTGATCAAGGTATGTTGGATGGTAGGGGTGATCAAGGTATGTTGGATGGTAGGTGTGATCAAGGTATGTTGGATGGTAGGGGTGATCAAGGTATGTTGGATGGTAGGGGTGATCAAGGTATGTTGGATGGTAGGTGTGATCAAGGTATGTTGGATGGTAGGGGTGATCAAGGTATGTTGGATGGTAGGGGTGATCAAGGTATGTTGGATGGTAGGGGTGATCAAGGTATGTTGGATGGTAGGTGTGATCAAGGTATGTTGGATGGTAGGGGTGATCAAGGTATGTTGGATGGTAGGGGTGATCAAGGTATGTTGGATGGTAGGGGTGATCAAGGTATGTTGGATGGTCGGGGTGATCAAGGTATGTTGGATGGTAGGGATCAAGGTATGTTGGATGGTAGGTGTGATCAAGGTATGTTGGATGGTAGGGGTGATCAAGGTATGTTGGATGGTAGGGGTGATCAAGGTATGTTGGATGGTAGGTGTGATCAAGGTATGTTGGATGGTAGGGGTGATCAAGGTATGTTGGATGGTAGGGGTGATCAAGGTATGTTGGATGGTAGGTGTGATCAAGGTATGGGATGGTATGATCAAGGTATGTTGGGTAGGTGTGATCAAGGTATGTTGGATGGTAGGTCAAGGTATGTTGGATGGTAGGGGTGATCAAGGTATGTTGGATGGTAGGTGTGATCAAGGTATGTTGAATGGTAGGGGTGATCAAGGTATGTTGGATGGTAGGGGTGATCAAGGTATGTTGGATGGTAGGTGTGATCAAGGTATGTTGGATGGTAGGTGTGATCAAGGTATGTTGGATGGTAGGGGTGGTCAAGGTATGTTGGATGGAAGGTGTGATCAAGGTATGTTGGATGGTAGGGGTGATCAAGGTATGTTGGATGGTAGGTGTGATCAAGGTATGTTGGATGGTAGGTGTGATCAAGGTATGTTGGATGGTAGGGGTGATCAAGGAATGTTGGATGGTAGGGGTGATCAAGGTATGTTGGATGGTAGGGGTGATCAAGGTATGTTGGATGGTAGGGGTGATCAAGGTATGTTGGATGGTAGGCGTGATCAAGGTATGTTGGATGGTAGGTGTGATCAAGGTATGTTGGATGGTAGGGGTGATCAAGGTACGTTGGATGGTAGGGGTGATCAAGGTATGTTGGATGGTAGGTGTGATCAAGGTATGTTGGATGGTAGGGGTGATCAAGGTATGTTGGATGGTAGGGGTGATCAAGGTATGTTGGATGGTAGGTGTGATCAAGGTATGTTGGATGGTAGGTGTGATCAAGGTATGTTGGATGGTAGGGGTGATCAAGGTATGTTGGATGGTAGGTGTGATCAAGGTATGTTTGATATTAGGGGTGATCAAGGTATGTTGGATGGTAGGGGTGATCAAGGTATGTTGGATGGTAGGTGTGATCAAGGTATGTTGAATGGTAGGGGTGAACAAGGTATGTTGGATGGTAGGTGTGATCAAGGTATGTTGGATGGTAGGTGTGATCAAGGTATGTTGGATGGTAGGTGTGATCAAGGTATGTTGGATGGTAGGGGTGATCAAGGTATGTTGGATGGTAGGTGTGATCAAGGTATGTTGGATGGTAAGTGTGATCAAGGTATGTTGGATGGTAGGTGGGATCAAGGTATGTTGGATGGTATGTGTGATCAAGGTATGTTGGATGGTAGGGGTGATCAAGGTATGGTGGATGGTAGGTGTGATCAAGGTATGTTGGATGGTAGGGGAGATCAAGGTATGGTGGATGGTAGGGGTGATCAAGGTATGATGTATGGTAGGTGTGATCAAGGTATGATGGATGGTAGGGGAGATCAAGGTATGATGGATGGTAGGGGAGATCAAGGTATGGTGGATGGTAGGGGTGATCAAGGTATGATGGATGGTAGGGGTGATCAAGGTATGCTGGATGGAAGGGGAGATCAAGGTATGATGGATGGTAGGGGTGATCAAGGTATGGTGGATGGTAGGTGAGATCAAATTATGACGGATGGTAGGTGAGATCAAGGTATGGTGGATGGTAGGGGAGATCAAGGTATGTTGGATGGTAGGTGGGATCAAGGTATGTTGGATGGTAGTGGAGATCAAGGTATGTTGGATGGTAGGGGAGATCAAGGCATGTTGGATGGTAGGTGGGATCAAGGTATGTTGGATGGTAGGGGAGATCAAGGTATGTTGGATGGTAGGGGAGATCAAGGTATGTTGGATGGTAGGTGGGATCAAGGTATGTTGGATGCTAGGTGAGATCAAGGTATGTTGGATGGTAGGTGGGATCAAGGTATGTTGGATGGTAGGGAAGATCATGGTATGTTGGATGGTAGGGGAGATCAAGGTATGGTGGGTGGTAGGGGAGATCAGGGTATGGTGGATGGTACGGGTGATCAAGGTATGTTGGATAGTATGGGAGACCAATGTATGGTGGATGGTAGGGAAGATCAAGGTATGTTGGATGGTAGGGGAGATCAAGGTATGTTGGATGGTAGGGGAGATCAAGGTATGGTGGATGGTAGGGGAGATCAAGGTATGGTGGATGGTAGGGGTGATCAAGGTATGTTGGATGGTAGGGGAGATCAAGGTATGGTGGATGGTAGGGGAGATCAAGGTATGTTGGATGGTAGGGGAGATCAAGGTATGATAGAGGGTAGGGGAGATCAAGGCATATTGGATGGTAGGGGAGATCAAGGTATGTTGGATGGTAGGTGGGATCAAGGTATGTTTGATGGTAGGGGAGATCAAGGTATGTTGGATGGTACGGGAGATCAAGGTATGGTGGATGGTAGGGGATATCAAGGTATGATGGATGGTAGAGGTGATCAAGGTATGGTGGATGGTAGGGGAGATCAAGGTATGTTGGATGGTAGGGGAGATCAAGGTATGTTGGATGGTAGGGGAGATCTAGGTTTGGTGCATGGTAGGGGAGATCAAGGTATGATGGATGGTAGGTGAGATCAAGGTATGTTGGATGGTAGGGGAGATCAAGGTATGGTGGATGGTAGGGGTGATCAAGGTATGATGGATGGTAGGTGAGATCAAGGTATGATGGATGGTAGGTGAGATCAATGTATGGTGCATGGTAGGGGAGATCAAGGTATGGTGGATGGTAGGGGTGATCAAGGTATGGTGGATGGTAGGGGAGATCAAGGTATGGTGCATGGTAGGGGAGATCAAGGTATGGTGCATGGTAGAGAAAATCAAGGTATGGTGCATGGTAGGGGTGATCAAGGTATGTTGGAAGGTATGGGAGATCAAGGTATGGTGCATGGTAGGTGTGATCAAGGTATGGTGCATGGTAGGGGAGATCAAGGTATGATGGATGGTAGGGGTGATCAAGGTATGTTGGATGGTAAAGGAGATCAAGGTATGGTGCATGGTAGGGGAGATCAAGGTATGATGGATGGTAGGGGAGATCAAGGCATGATGGATAGTAGGTGTGATCAAGGTATGATGGATGGTAGGTGTGATCAAGGTATGATGGATGGTAGGGGAGATCAAGGTATGATGGATGGTAGGGGAGATCAAGGTATGGTGGATGGTAGGTGTGATCAAGGTATGTTAGATGGTAAAGGAGATCAAGGTATGGTGCATGGTAGGGGAGATCAAGGTATGATGGATGGTAGGGGAGATCAAGGCATGATGGATAGTAGGTGTGATCAAGGTATGATGGATGGTAGGTGTGATCAAGGTATGATGGATGGTAGGGGAGATCAAGGTATGATGGATGGTAGGGGAGATCAAGGTATGATGAACCACTATGAAGAACCATTATGATGAACCACTATGATGAACCACTATGATGAACCACTGTGATGAACCACTATGATGAACCACTCTGATGAACCATTATGATGAACCACTATGATGAACCACTATGATGAACCACTATGATGAACCACTGTGATGAACCACTATGATGAACCACTGTGATGAACCACTATGATGAACCACTATGATGAACCACTATGATGAACCACTATGATGAACCACTGTGATGAACCACTATGATGAACCACTGTGATGAACCATTATGATGAACCACTATGATGAACCACTATGATGAACCATTATGGTGAACGAATGTGATGAACCACTATGATGAACCATTATGATGAACCACTATGATGAACCACTATGATGAACCACTATGATGAACCACTATGATGAACCACTATGATGAACCACTATGATGAACCACTATGATGAACCATTATGATGAACCACTATGATGAACCACTATGAAGAACCACTATGATGAACCATTATGGTGAACGAATGTGATGAACCACTATGATGAACCATTATGATGAACCACTATGATGAACCACTATGATGAACCACTATGATGAACCATTATGATGAACCACTATGATGAACCACTATGATGAACCACTATGATGAACCACTATGATGAACCACTATGATGAAGCACTATGAAGAAACACTATGATGAACCATTATGATGAACCACTATGATGAACCACTATGATGAACCACTATGATGAACCACTATGATGAACCACTGTGATGAACCACTATGATGAACCACTGTGATGAACCATTATGATGAACCACTATGAAGAACCATTATGATGAACCACTATGATGAACCACTATGAAGAACCACTATGATGAACCACTATGAAGAACCATTATGAAGAACCACTATGATGAACCACTATGAAGAACCACTATGATGAACCACTGTGATGAACCACTATGATGAACCACTGTGATGAACCATTATGATGAACCACTATGATGAACCACTATGATGAACCACTATGATGAACCATTGTGATGAACCACTATGATGAACCACTATGATGAACCACTATGATGAACCACTATGATGAACCACTATGATGAACCACTATGATGAACCATTATTATGAGCCATTATGATGAACCACTATGATGAACCACTATGATGAACCACTATGATGAACCACTATGATGAACCACTATGATGAACCACTATGATGAACCACTGTGATGAACCACTATGATGAACCACTATGATGAACCACTATGATGAACCACTGTGATGAACCATTATGATGAACCACTATGATGAACCACTATGATCAACCACTATGATGAACCACTGTGATGAACCACTATGATGAACCACTATGATGAACCACTATGATGAACCATTGTGATGAACCACTGTGATGAACCACTATGATGAACCATTATGATGAACCACTATGATGAACCACTATGATGAACCACTATGATGAACCACTATGATGAACCACTATGATGAACCTCTATGATGAACCATTATGGTGAACGAATGTGATGAACCACTATGAAGAACCATTATGAAGAACCACTATGATGAACCACTATGATGAACCACTATGATGAACCACTATGATGAACCACTATGATGAACCACTATGATGAACCACTATGATGAACCACTATGAAGAACCTCTATGATGAACCACTATGATGAACCACTGTGACAAACCACTATGATGAACCACTATGAAGAAACTCTATGATGAACCACTATGAAGAACCTCTATGATGAACCACTATGAAGAACCTCTATGATGAACCATTATGGTGAACGAATGTGATGAACCACTATGATGAACCACTATGATGAACCACTATGATGAACCACTATGATGAACCACTATGATGAACCACTATGATGAACCACTATAATGAACCATTATGATGAACCACTGTGACAAACCACTATGATGAACCACTATGAAGAACCTCTATGATGAACCATTATGGTGAACGAATGTGATGAACCACTATGATGAACCACTATGATGAACCACTATGATGAACCACTATGAAGAACCTCTATGATGAACCATTGTGATGAACCACTATGATGAACCACTATGATGAACCATTGTGATGAACCACTATGATGAACCACTATGATGAACCACTATAATGAACCATTATGATGAACCACTGAGACAAACCACTATGATGAACCATTATGATGAACCATTGTGATGAACCACTATGATGAACCATCATGATGAACCATTATGAAAAATCCATTATGATGAATCACTATGATGAACCACTATGATGAACCACTATGATGAACCATTATGATGAACCACTATGATGAACCATTATGATGAATTATTGTGATGAACCACTATGATGAACCACTATGATGAACCACTATGATGAACCATTATGATGAACCACTATGATGAACCACTATGATGAACCACTATGATGAACCATTATGGTTCAGTCCAGCAGACTATACTGATGGTTCAGTCCAGCAGACTACACTGATGGTTCAGTCCTGCAGACTACACTGACGCCTCAGTCCTGCAGACTACACTGATGGTTCAGTCCTGCAGACTACACTGATGGTTCAGTCCAGCAGACTACACCGATGGTTCAGTCCTGCAGACTACACTGATGGTTCAGTCCTGCAGACTACACTGATGGTTCAGTCCAGCAGACTACACCGATGGTTCAGTCCTGCAGACTACACTGATGGTTCAGTCCTGCAGACTACACTGATGGTTCAGTCCAGCAGACTACACCGATGGTTCAGTCCTGCAGACTACACTGATGGTTCAGTCCTGCAGACTACACTGATGGTTCAGTCCAGCAGACTACACTGATGGTTCAGTCCTGCAGACTACACTGATGGTTCAGTCCTGCAGACTACACTGATGGTTCAGTCCTGCAGACTACACTGATGGTTCAGTCCTGCAGACTACACTGATGGTTCAGTCCTGCAGACTACACTGATGGTTCAGTCCTGCAGACTACACTGATGGTTCAGTCCTGCAGACTACACTGATGGTTCAGTCCAGCAGAATACACTGATGGTTCAGTCCAGCAGACTACACTGATGGTTCAGTCCAGCAGACTACACTGATGGTTCAGTCCTGCAGACTACACTGATGGTTCAGTCCTGCAGGCTACACTGATGGTTCAGTCCTGCAGACTACACTGATGGTTCAGTCCTGCAGACTACACTGATGGTTCAGTCCTGCAGACTACACTGATGGTTCAGTCCTGCAGACTACACTGATGGTTCAGTCCTGCAGACTACACTGATGGTTCAGTCCAGCAGACTACACTGATGGTTCAGTCCTGCAGACTACACTGATGGTTCAGTCCAGCAGACTACACTGATGGTTCAGTCCTGCAGACTACACTGATGGTTCAGTCCAGCAGACTACACTGATGGTTCAGTCCTGCAGACTACACTGATGGTTCAGTCCTGCAGACTACACAGATGGCTCAGTTCTGCAGACTACACCGATGGTTCAGTCCTGTAGACTACACTGATGGTTCAGTCCTGCAGACTACGCTGATGGTTCAGTCCTGCAGACTACACTGATGGTTCAGTCCTGCAGACTACACTGATGGTTCAGTCCAGCAGACTATACTGATGGCTCAGTCCAGCAGACTACACTGATGGTTCAGTCCAGCAGACTGCACTGATGGTTCAGTCCAGCAGACTACACTGATGGTTCAGTCCAGCAGACTACACTGATGGGTGAGTCCTGCAGACTACACTGATGGTTCAGTCCAGCAGACTACACTGACGGCTCAGTCCTGCAGACTACACTGATGGCTCAGTCTTGCAAACTACACTGATGGTTCAGTCGTGCAGACCACACTGATGGCTCAGTCCAGCAGTCTATACTGATTTCTCAGTCCAGCAGACTACACTGATGGCTCAGTCTTGCAGACTACACTGATGGCTCAGTCCAGCAGAGTACACTGAAGGCTCAGTCCAGCAGACTACACTGATGGGTCAGTCCAGCAGACTACACTGATGGTTCAGTCCTGCAGACTACACTGATGGCTCAGTCCAGCAGACTACACTGATGGTTCAGTCCAGCAGACTACACTGATGGGTGAGTCCTGCAGACTACACTGATGGTTCAGTCCAGCAGACTACACTGACGGCTCAGTCCTGCAGACTACACTGATGGCTCAGTCTTGCAAACTACACTGATGGTTCAGTCCTGCAGACCACACTGATGGCTCAGTCCAGCAGTCTATACTGATGGCTCAGTCCAGCAGACTACACTGATGGCTCAGTCTTGCAGACTACACTGATGGCTCAGTCCAGCAGAGTACACTGAAGGCTCAGTCCAGCAGACTACACTGATGGTTCAGTCCTGCAGACTACACTGATGGCTCAGTCCTGCACACTACATTGATGGTACCCTGGACAGGGAGAATCACAGTGCCCCGGGGGCTGGGTTGTACCCTGAACAGGGAGAATCACAGTGCCCCGGGGGCTGGGTTGTACCCTGGACGGGGAGAATCCCAGTGCCCCGGGGGCTGGGTTGTACCCTGGACGTGGAGAATCCCAGTGCCCCGGGGGCTGGGTTGTACCCTGGTCGGGGAGAATCACAGTGCCCCGGGAGCTGGGTTGTACCCTGGGCGGGGAGAATCCCAGTGCCCCGGGGGCTGGGTTGTACCCTGGACGGAGAGAATCCCAGTGCCCCGGGGGCTGGGTTGTACCCTGGACGGGGAGATTCCCAGTGCCCCGGGGGCTGGGTTGTACCCTGGACGGGGAGAATCCCAGTGCCCCGGGGGCTGGGTTGTACCCTGGACGGGGAGAATCCCAGTTCCCCGGGGGCTGGGTTGTACCCTGGACGGGGAGAGTCACAGTGCCCCGGGGGCTGGGTTGTACCCTGGACGGGGAGAGTCACAGTGCCCCGGGGGCTGGGTTGTACCCTGGACGGGGAGATTCCCAGTGCCCCGGGGGCTGGGTTGTACCCTGGACGGGGAGAATCCCAGTGCCCCGGGGGCTGGGTTGTACCCTGGACGGGGAGAATCCCAGTGCCCCGGGGGCTGGGTTGTTCCCTGGACGGGGAGAGTCACAGTGCCCCGGGGGCTGGGTTGTACCCTGGACGGGGAGAGTCACAGTGCCCCGGGGGCTGGGTTGTACCCTGGACGGGGAGATTCCCAGTGCCCCGGGGGCTGGGTTGTACCCTGGACGGGGAGAATCCCAGTGCCCCGGGGGCTGGGTTGTACCCTGGACGGGGAGAGTCAGGGTCAGTGACAGACACCACCAACGTCACTGCTCTAAGACGTCTGTGTTTAGATGTAATCTATTTATGGCACTGCCTGTTCCTGGAAAAAACAGTTAACAGAGGTAATTGTTACCAGGGATAATTGTTGACAGGGTTGACTGTTGTCAGGGGTGACTGTTGTCAGGGGTGACTGTTGTCAGGGGTGACTGTTGAGAGGGGTGACTATTGACAGAGGTGACTATTGACAGGGGTGACTGTTGAGAGGGGTGACTTAACAAGGGGAGAGTACACAATAGTACGTGGTTTACAGTATCATCTGTGGTATTGTTCATCCATTGTACTGCCGCATTCCTCCCTGGATGACATTTCATGGGAGTGACAATGGCGGTTGGAGGGAGACTAGAACACTGACCGCAGTGCGCGAAACATCACAAGTGGGAAATGCAAAGAAGTGTAGCGTTACCCTTGTGCATCACGCAGGCAGCGCTGGTGGTCCTTATGTTACTGTTGCAAGCTGAGGGAGGGAAGGAGGGAGGGAAGGAGGGAGGGAAGGAACCAGCTGTTTCCCTCCCTCTCTCCCTCCCTTACTCCCTCCCTCCCTCTATCCCTCGTTCTTCATTATCTTCCTTCCCTACTCACCAATCCCTTCCCAGGCCCCTCCATCCCTACCGCAGGTATCTGGGTACTGTACCATGATGGAAGGTGAGGCGGAATATCTGTCTGAAGACCCACTCCTGACTCACCACCCACTTCAAGACCCACTCTTGACCCACCTTAGGACCCACTCCTGACTCACCACCCACTTCAAGACCCACTCTTGACCCACCTTAGGACCCACTCCTAACTCACCACCCACTTCAAGACCCACTCTTGACCCACCTTAGGACCCACTCCTAACTCACCACCCAATTCAAGACCCACTCTTGACCCACCTTAGGACCCACTCCTGACTCACCACCCACTTCAAGACCCACTCTTGACCCACCTTAGGACCCACTCCTGACTCACCATCCACTTCAAGACCCACTCTTGACCCACCTTAGGACCCACTCCTGACTCACCACCCACTTCAAGACCCACTCTTGACCCACCTTAGGACCCACTTCTGACTCACCACCCACCTCAAGACATACTCTTTACCCACCAGTCACCTAAAGACCAACTTCTGACCCACCACTCACCTGAAGACCCACTCCTGACCCACCACTCACCTAAAGACCCACTCCTGACCCACCACTCACCTAAAGACCCACTCTTGAACCCCCACTCACCTAAAGACCCACTCCTGACCCACCACTCACCTAAAGACCCACTTCTGACCCACCACCCACCTAAAGATCCACTCCTGACCCTCCACCCACCTAAACACCCACTCCTGACCCACTACCAACCTCAAGGCCATAGTGAAGAGCTCTGTTCCACAAGGCACAGTACTCGCCCCCATCCTGTTCCTCATCCTCATATCAGACATAGACAGAGATGTAACCCACAGCACCGTATCATCCTTTGCGGATGATACTAGGATCTGCATGAGGCTGTCATCTGCTGAGGACGCGGTTAACCTCCAAGAAGATATAAACAAAGTTTTCCAGTGGGCAACGGTAAACAATATGATGTTCAATGAGGACAAATTCCAACTACTCCGTTATGGAAAACTGGAGGAGATAATAACTAGAACAGACTCTGGCCATACAATAGAGCGGAAAAATAATGTAAGGGACCTGGGAGTAGTAATGTCTGAGGATCTCACTTTCAAGGATCACAACAGTGCCACGATCGCACGTGCAAAGAAAATGATAGGATGGATAATGAGAACGTTCAAAACGAGAGATGCCAAGCCCATGATGATCCTTTTCAAATCACTTGTTCTCTCTAGGCTGGAATACTGCTGTACATTAACATCTCCATTCAAAGCAGGTGAAATTGCAGATCTAGAGAGTGTACAGAAATCCTTTACTGCACGTATAAGTTCTGTCAAGCACCTTAACTACTGGGAACGCTTGGAAGCACTTGATTTGTACTCGTTGGAACGCAGGAGGGAGAGATATATCATAATCTACACTTGGAAAATCTTGGAAGGAATGGTCCCAAATCTGCACACAGAAATCACTCCCTACGAAAGTAAAAGACTGGGCAAGCGATGCAAAATGTCCCCAATAAAAAGTAGGGGCGCCATTGGTTACCTGGAGGTTACCTGGAGGTTATTCCGGGGATCAACGCCCCCGCGGCCCGGTCCACGACCAGGCCTCCCGATGGATCAGGGCCTGATCAACTAGGCTGTTACTGCTGGCCGCACGCAGTCCGACGTACGAGCCACAGCCCGGCTGATCCGGCACTGACTTTAGGTATCTGTCCAGCTCTCTCTTGAAGGCAGCCAGGGGTTTATTGGCAATTCCCCTAATGCTTGATGGGAGGCTGTTGAACAGTTTTGGGCCCCGGACACTTATGGTGTTTTCTCTTAGTGTACCAATGGCGCCCCTACTTTTTATTGGCGGCATTTTGCATCGCCTGCCCAGTCTTTTACTTTCGTAGGGAGTGATTTCTGTGTGCAGATTTGGGACCATTCCTTCCAAGATTTTCCAAGTGTAGATTATGATATATCTCTCCCTCCTGCGTTCCAACGAGTACAAGTCAAGTGCTTTCAAGTGTTCCCAGT
The DNA here is from genome assembly GCF_038502225.1 of Cherax quadricarinatus. Classification (NCBI taxonomy): domain Eukaryota; kingdom Metazoa; phylum Arthropoda; class Malacostraca; order Decapoda; family Parastacidae; genus Cherax; species Cherax quadricarinatus. The sequence continues at coordinate 28,508,658 of NC_091326.1, forward strand.
AGTTAAGGTGCTTGACAGAACTTATACGTGCAGTAAAGGATCTCTGTACACTCTCTAGATCTGCGATTTCACCTGCTTTGTATGGAGATGTTAATGTACAGCAGTATTCCAGCCTAGAGAGAACAAGTGATTTGAAAAGGATCATCATGGGCTTGGCATCTCTCGTTTTGAAAGTTCTCATTATCCATCCTATCATTTTCTTTGCACGTGCGATCGTGGCACTGTTGTGATCCTTGAAAGTGAGATCCTCAGACATTACTACTCCCAGGTCCCTTACATTATTTTTCCGCTCTATTGTATGGCCGGAGTCAGTAGTATACTCTGTTCTAGGTATTATCTCCTCCAGTTTTCCATAACGGAGTAGTTGGAATTTGTCCTCATTGAACATCATATTGTTTAACGTTGCCCACTGGAAAACTTTGTTTATATCTTCTTGGAGGTTAACCGCGTCCTCAGCAGATGACAGCCTCATGCAGATCCTAGTATCATCCGCAAAGGATGATACGGTGCTGTGGTGTATATCTCTGTTTATGTCTGATATGAGGATAAGGAATAAGATGGGGGCGAGTACTGTGCCTTGTGGAACAGAGCTCTTCACTATGGCAGCCTCCGATTTAACTCTGTTGACCACTACTCTTTGTGTTCGATTTGTTAGGAAGTTGAAGATCCATCTCCCCACTTTCCCAGTTATTCCTTTAGCACGTATTTTATGGGCTATTACACCATGATCGCATTTGTCAAATGCTTTTGCAAAGTCTGTGTATATTACATCTGCATTCTGATTTTCTTCCAGTGCATCCAAGGCCATGTCATAGTGATCCAGTAGTTGTGAGAGGCAGGAGCGACCTGCCCTGAACCCATGTTGCCCTGGATTGTGCAGATTTTGGGAATCCAGGTGATTTGCAATCCTGCTTCTTAGCACTCTTTCAAAGATTTTTATGATGTGGGACGTCAGAGCTATTGGTCTATAGTTCTTAGCTAATGCTTTGCTGCCACCTTTATGGAGCGGGGCTATATCCGTTGTTTTAAGTGACTGTGGAATCTCACCCATGTCCAAGCTCCTCCTCCATAGTGTACTTAGGGCACGCGAGAGGGGTTTCTTGCAGTTCTTAATGAAAACAGAGTTCCACGAGTCTGGGCCCGGGGCTGAGTGCATAGGCATGTTGTCAATGGCTTTTTCGAAATCTATCGGAGTTAGGGTAATGTCGGAAATCTGGCATACATTTATGGAGTTTTGAGGCTCATTCATGAAGAAATCATTTGGGTCGTCGATCCTCAGACCGATTAGTGGTTCACTAAACACAGAGTCGTACTGGGATTTCAATATTTCACTCATTTCCTTGTTGTCGTCTGTGTAAGTCCCATCCTGTCTGAGTAAGGGCCCGATACTAGATGTGGTATTTGCCTTGTTTTTGGCATATGAAAAGAAATATTTTGAATTTCTTTCAATTTCACTAATAGCTTTAAGCTCCTCCTGCCTCTCCTGGTTCCTGTAAGAGTCATTTAGCTTAAGTTCGATAGTTTCCACTTCCCTCGTCAGCGCCTCCTTTCGTGTATCAGATATTCTAGCACTCCTGAGGAGCTCAGTGACTCTTCGTCGTCTTCTGTAGAGGGAGCGTCTTTTTCTCTCCAGTTTACTCCTGCTCTTCTTCTTTCTTAGGGGAATATGCCTAGAACATGCTTCGGCTACCAGGAAGTTGATCCTTTCAAGGCACTGGTTTGGGTCCATGTCATTTAAGACATCTTCCCAACATGTTTCGTTTAGGACATGGTTTACCTGGTCCCAGTTGATGTTCTTGTTGTTGAAATTGTATTTTGTGAAGACACCTTCACCGGTACATGCATTCTGCTGTTCAGGACCCCTATGCATGTACGTCTGGACTTCGATTAGATTGTGATCGGAATTAGTTGTTTTTGATATTCTTATGTCTCTTATCAGGTCCTCATTATTTGTGAAGATAAGGTCAAGTGTGTTTTCTAGTCTTGTTGGCTCCACTATCTGCTGGCTTAAGGTGTGTTTTTCGCAGAGACTTAGTAGCTCATGTGTGTGAGACCTTTCATCTGCGCTACCTCCGGGGATTGTTTCAGCTATAACATTATTTGCTACATTTTTCCATTTTGTATGCCTTAGGTTGAAATCACCAAGCAGTAAGATGTTTGGGGATGGAGCTGGAAGGTTTTCCAAACAGTAATCGATTTTCAGTAGCTGTTCCTTGAACTGTTGGGAGGTTGTATCTGGTGGCTTGTATACAACCACAATGACTAGGTTTTGGTTCTCGATCTTTATTGATAGAACTTCAACTACCTCATTTGTGGTGTTCAGCAGCTCCGTGCAGATAAGGGACTCTTTGACATACAGGCCAACCCCCCCTTGTTGCCTGTTTTTTCTGTCGCATCTAAAAAGGTTGTAACCACTTATCCATATTTCACTGTCAAAGTGATCTTTTGTGTGAGTCTCTGTGAAGGCTGCAAACATTGCATTAGACTCCACTAGAAGTCCACTGATAAAAGGTATTTTGTTGTTGGTGGATGGCTTAAGGCCCTGTATATTAGCAAATATGAACGAGGTTGTATTCTGTGTTTGTTGGGGGGATTTTGTTATTGGCATCAGTAGTTGTAATTCTGGAGGGCCATGGGTGGCCACTGGCTGCGCCTCCAGTCCAACAAGACTCCAAGGTGGTGGACTATTTTTGTTATTTCCTTCCATTTTCTTTTTTCGTTTCCTGCCACTAAAAAATCACCTGGAGTTGGGTAGTCGTAGCTACTATTGTTTGTCCTGTGGGGTCTGTGCCTCCTGGTCCCTTTTAGATGGTATGCAGGGCACTCGATGTTGTAACACTGCTTCTGGAGGACCGAGGAGTGGCACATTTTTGGGTGAAAGAAAGTACAGGAAGAAGAGCGACACACTCCTTTAGACAGGAGGTCGCTACATTTTTTGGGATGGTCAAAGTTGCATGTCCCATTTTTTTCCCCTGTTATTCCATGCTTACAGATGCCCCAAGCATAATATTTGCACAAATTCACCTTTGGTTGAGAATTGTTGGGAGGTGTGTTGTCAATTTCTGCAGGTTCTGGGACTGCACTATAATCCTCAGTATCCAAGCCAGGGCCACCCCGCCCTGGATTCCATCTACTTTCCCCAGTAGAGGAAGGAGACTCCTCTCCAACATCTGTACTGTGGGCCACGGTCTTGTGCAATGATGGTTGTATATTTACTGTTTTTGTGGTGGTTTGGGTAGTGTCCCTAGGAGAGTCTGGGCTGGCAGTAAGGCTGGGGGCTGGGTCTGGGTCAGCACTGGGGCTGGGGGATGGGGCTGGGGCTATGACTGTGATGGTTGCAGAAGAGTCTACTCCAGAGGAGGGCTCCTCTACTACATCTGTACTAGGGGATATGGCATTGGTAGCTGTGGAGGAGTCTTTAACTGAATCCAGATTTTCACAATGGCTGGGGGCTGGGTCTGGGTCAGCCCTAAGGCTGGGCACTGAACTAGCTGTTGTTTTTGTTTCCCGTGTTTTTTCTAGTGTGTATCTGCTTATTTTTGGGTCAGTTGTTGTAGACTGGGCGTTCTCTGTGTTAGACTTTACTCCTCTCCTATCTTCCCATGCTCTATATATTCCAGGTAGACTATTCAATAGTTCCTCCTTTTTCTCGTGTTTATTGTTTATTAACCTCCTGAGTGCTTTCCTGATATCTATCCATAGTTCCACATCCCTGTTGCAGATCCAGAAACACCTATCTAGATAGATGTCATTTTTGGTTGCAGTGTTTATTCTTGCACAGGTAACATGATGTTTTGAAAAGCAAAGGTTGCATGTGATTCTAGATTGTTTCCCAAGAGCCTTTCTACATGTCCCACAGGTATACTGTACTGCCATCCTGCCTGTATCCTATTTGCAACTGGGTACCACAAGAGCTTGATCTTCACTTTACCTTTCAGCTCTGCACGCAGGTGTGGGTGTTATAGGTCAATACATGGGTATGTGGGATGTAATTAGCATGGAGACTTATTATCCATTAAAAACTTTTATGTTGTATAACATCATATATCATACATCCTACAGCATCTGATTCCTGTCATGATCACTGCTGTTTATCTTGTCCTGGACAGTTATATGTAGTGGTGGTGGCTGGGTTTCGGTGATGAAAGGTAGTTCGGTGGTCAGGAGAATTGGGTATGGGTGCCAATAGGGGGGGTGAGGACCATCCCTTCTGGTTGGGGTGTCGGAGGGGGAAAGTGGCGAGAGGATTTGGTGGTGGTTTATCCTTTTCCACTATCCAGTCACTGCATGTTCACTGTTTCCCTGCACATCAATCAACTATCTCTTATTTTATTATTTCTACTATGGCTTAATACTTATCCAGTTTGTATCCCCACGTCTCCACTTTGCTTGGTTTGGTGATAAGTGGGTCCATGGTATGGGTACCAGCAGGGAGGGAACAACCCCCGCTGGTTGGGGTACGAAGGGGCGGGGGAGAGGTGGGGGGATCAGTGGGGTGACCGTAAACTTGAGCAGTTGTTCCCATATAATTACACCATAGCTTACACTAGCACTTACACTAAGGGAAAACACCATAAGTGTCTGGGGCCCAAGACTGTTCAACAGCCTCCCATCAAGCATTAGGGGAATTGCCAATAAACCCCTGGCTGCCTTCAAGAGGGAGCTGGACAGATATCTAAAGTCGGTGCCGGATCAGCCGGGTTGTGGCTCGTACGTTGGACTGCGTGCGGCCAGCAGTATCAGCCTAGTTGATCAGGCCCTGATCCATCGGGAGGCCTGGTCATGGACCGGGCCGCGGGGGCGTTGATCCCCGGAATAACCTCCAGGTAACCTCCAGGTAAGACCCACTCCTGATCCACCACCCACTTAAAGCCCCACTCCTGACCCACCACTCACCTAAAGACCCACTCCTGACCCACCACTCACCTAAAGACCCACTCCTGACCCACCACTCACCTAAATACCCACTCCTGACCCACCACCCACCTAAAGACTAACTCCTGACCCACCACCCACCTAAAGATCCACTCCTGACCCACCACCCACCTAAAGACCCACTCCTGACCCTCCACCTACCTAAACACCCACTCCTGACCCACTACCAACCTCAAGACCCACTCTTGACCCACCACCCACCTGAGCTGGGAGACTTCAGTAGTGTCAGCCTGAGCTGGGAGACTTCAGTAGTGTCAGCCTGAGCTGGGAGACTTCAGTAGTGTCAGCCTGAGCTGGGAGACTTCAGTAGTGTCAGCCTGAGCTGGGAGACTTCAGTAGTGTCAGCCTGAGCTGGGAGACTTCAGTAGTGTCAGCCTGAGCTGGTAGACTTCAGTAGTGTCAGCCTGAGCTGGGAGACTTCAGTAGTGTCAGCCTGAGCTGGGAGACTTCAGTAGTGTCAGCCTGAGCTGGTAGACTTCAGTAGTGTCAGCCTGAGCTGGGAGACTTCAGTAGTGTCAACCTGAGCTGGGAGACTTCAGTAGTGTCAGCCTGAGCTGGGAGACTTCAGTAGTGTCAGCCTGAGCTGGGAGACTTCAGTAGTGTCAGCCTGAGCTGGGAGACTTCAGTAGTGTCAGTCTGAGCTGGGAGACTTTAGTAGTGTCAGCCTGAGCTGGGAGACTTCAGTAGTGTCAGCCTGAGCTGGGAGACTTCAGTAGTGTCAGTCTGAGCTGGGAGACTTCAGTAGTGTCAGCCTGAGCTGGGAGACTTCAGTAGTGTCAGCCTGAGCTGGGAGACTTCAGTAGTGTCAGCCTGAGCTGGGAGACTTCAGTAGTGTCAGCCTGAGCTGGGAGACTTTAGTAGTGTCAGCCTGAGCTGGGAGACTTCAGTAGTGTCAGTCTGAGCTGGGAGACTTTAGTAGTGTCAGCCTGAGCTGGGAGACTTCAGTAGTGTCAGCCTGAGCTGGGAGACTTCAGTAGTGTCAGCCTGAGCTGGGAGACTTTAGTAGTGTCAGCCTGAGCTGGGAGACTTCAGTAGTGTCAGCCTGAGCTGGGAGACTTCAGTAGTGTCAGCCTGAGCTGGTAGACTTCAGTAGTGTCAGTCTGAGCTGGGAGACTTTAGTAGTGTCAGTCTGAGCTGGGAGACTTTAGTAGTGTCAGCCTGAGCTGGTAGACTTCAGTAGTGTCAGTCTGAGCTGGTAGACTTCAGTAGTGTCAGTCTGAACTGGTAGACTTCAGTAGTGTCAGCCTGAACTGGTAGACTTCAGTAGTGTCAGTCTGAACTGGTAGACTTCAGTAGTGTCAGCCTGAACTGGTAGACTTCAGTAGTGTCAGCCTGAACTGGTAGACTTCAGTAGTGTCAGCCTGAACTGGTAGACTTCAGTAGTGTCAGCCTGAACTGGTAGACTTCAGTAGTGTCAGCCTGAACTGGTAGACTTCAGTAGTGTCAGTCTGAGCTGGGAGACTTCAGTAGTGTCAGTCTGAGCTGGTAGACTTCAGTAGTGTCAGTCTGAGCTGGTAGACTTCAGTAGTGTCAGTCTGAGCTGGTAGACTTCAGTAGTGTCAGTCTGAGCTGGGAGACTTCAGTAGTGTCAGTCTGAGCTGGTAGACTTCAGTAGTGTCAGCCTGAGTCTTGAACTGTCTGCCACTGAACGTAATATTCACCACGCAGTGTCAACCATCTCATTAAAGTTAGTTGTTTAATTCTCTCTTTCAGCCGAGGGATTAAATTCAGAAAATTAGTTTGTTGGTAGTTAAGAAAACCTGTGTGTTGAGGAGACGGACCTGTGTGTTGAGGAGACGGACCTGTGTGTTGAGGAGACGGACCTGTGTGTTGAGGAGACGGACCTGTGTGTTGAGGAGGCGGACCTGTGTGTTGAGGAGACGGACCTGTGTGTTAAGGAGACGGACCTGTGTGTTGAGGAGACGGACCTGTGTGTTGAGGAGACGGACCTGTCGAAATAGGGTCCCTGGGGAAATTTTTTTTAAAATAAATGGGGGTTTTTGGTGATGAAAAAATTTAGGAATCACTGATTTATATGATAATTACACACATTCATGATGCTTCTGGAGTCTATTCCAGTTCCTGCTTCTTCTGCCCTTTCCAATACCTTGGAAAAACTGGTCATGTTAAAGATCACAATCATCCTGTTAACTGGTCCTCTGCTACAACTCTGTACTCTTCTTCTAGTCTTCTTGTTGCAGCATCATTTATACACAACTTTCCTTACATGAATCTTAGTCTTGGCTTTGTCTCTGTAGATGTCTTCCTTTCTCGTTATGTTGTTAGAGTCTCCAAACTTCAGAACACTCGTGACTTGACCTGATCTTTTTTTCCTTGTTCTTAGACTACCTCCACTATTCTACTACTACTACTACTACTACTACTACTACTACTACTACTACTACTACTACTACTATCACCACTACTACTACCACTACCATTTCAATACCGTTCCTTCCTCTCGTTCCACTACTACCCTTCCCACCCCCTCTCGTATACATTCTGGCTCCCTCCCCTTCGCTCTTCTGTGTGACTAGTCAATGGTCCAAGCCAGACCGAAACGTCATCGTAAGTTACAGTCTGCTATGTGCGGTTTATCTGTGTATTTTTAACGCCTGTTATGACGTTCGTGGTGTCTATCTTGTAGATAAAATTCTCGAGTACCTCAACCTGGAGTGCACACGTTATCCCTCCTTCTTTGTTTTTTTCAGTATGTTAGCAGCAAGCTTCAGCGCTGCTCGTGTAATACTTCAGGTTGTTGCAGTGCGGCCTCTAGTGTGAACCATCAGAGGTGATTACTGGACAGCTAGGTATCTACACCTGAGGTAATAGTTTCTTGCAGTACTGTCTTAAGAAGCGAACACTGAACACTGAAACACAAAACAAATGTGATCTAGTGTAGCTAGTCACTGAGACATCTGACGAACATTATACAATACACAAATAACCCGCACATAAAAGAGAGAAGCTTACGACGACGTTTCGGTCCGACTTGGACCGTTCCAGTCCCGGTATTGTGCCTTTTTCTGTTATTTATTAACATTATATAAAGAAACCCTCCAGATTTAACATACAAATATCCCTTCCTGCCAGTGTTCTATGGGGTTTGGGAGAGGAGAACATAAGAAAGGAGGAACACTCTAGTAGGCCTACTGGCCTAAACTAGGCAGGTCCTCCTTAAACCTAAACTCATTAACAAAAATGTGTGTCCAGTCATTTTCAACGTTACTCAGGCAATAAGTGTCCGGGGCCCAAGACTGCTCAACAGCCTCCCACCAGCCATAAGGGGAATTACCAGTAGACTCCTGGTTGTCTTCAAGAGAGAGCTGGACAGATATCTAAAGTCAGTGCCAGATCAGCCGAGCTGTGGTTCGTACGTTGGACTGCGTGCGGCCAGCAGTAACAGCCTCGTTGATCAGACCCTGATCCACTAGGAGGCCTGGTCATGGACCGGGCCGCGGGGGCGCTGATTCCCGGAATGCCCTCCGGGAGTTTACCTGGAGAGGGTTTCGGGGGTCAACGCCCCCGCGGCTCGGTCTGAGACCAGGCCTCATGGTGGATCAGGGTCTGATCAACAAGGCTGTTACTGCTGACCGCACGCAAGCTGACGTACGAACCACAGCCCGGTTGGTCAGGTACCGACTTTAGGTGCCTATCCAGTACCTTCTTGAAGACAGCCAGGGGTCTATTGGTAATCCCCTTTATGTATGCTGGGAAGCAATTGAACAGTCTTGGGCCCCTGACACTTACTGTGTTATTTACCTCCAGGTAACTCTGCAGTGTAAGTCACAATATCTCCGTCGACTCCAACTCCAAAACATCTACACTGAACGCAGACTCACTATCAGTGTTAATGGTCCGAAACGACTGAAGATTGTTAGTGTAAACACCGAGACCAAACATTCTGGTTTTGTCCGAGGATAATGTTGAGCAGAGTTTATGTAGCCTCTTAAAGGCCTGGCAAAGATGTCACTGTGTCCCGTGGGTCAGCTGGGAACGCACTCGCCTTAGTGTCAGTGGTTCAATCCCGGGCACGGGTGGAAACGTTGGGTATGTTTCCTTATGCTGCTGTTCACCTAGCAGTAAGTAGGTACCTGGGTATTAGTCACCTTACACCTGCTGTCCCTGTTCACCTAGCAGTAAGTAGGTACCTGGGTATTAGTCACCTTACACCTGCTGTCCCTGTTCACCTAGCAGTAAGTAGGTACGTGGGTGTTAGTCACCTTACACCTGCTGTCCCTGTTCATTTAGCAGTAAGCAGGTACCAGGGCGTTAGCCGACTGGTGTGGGTGGCATCCTGGGGGACAAGTTTGAAGGACCAGAATGGAAATAAGACAAACAGGACGATAATAAACTATGTACGATTGCGGTAACTAGTGACATGGTCTCAGACAAATAGAGAAACTAAAACCTAACAAATCCCCAGGACCTGATAAACTGTTTGCAAGAGTGTTAAAGGAATGTAAAGAGGAACTTAGCAAACATTTAGCTAATCTTTTTAACA